>NW_015169309.1:67915-84691 GCF_001447785.1 Gekko japonicus
GAAGAAGAAGAAGAAGAAGAAGAAGAAGAAGAAGAAGAAGAAGAAGAAGAAGAAGAAGAGATTGGATTTATACCCCACCCTTCACTTGGAGTCTCAAGAGTGGCATACAAACTCCTTTCCCTTCCCCTCCCCACAACAGACACCCCAGACACCCTGTGAGGTGGGTGGGGCTGAGAGAACTCTGACAGAAACTGCTCTTTTTCAAGGACAGCTGTGCCAGAGCTTGTGACTGACCCAAGGTCACATCAATAGGTGCAAGTGGAGGAGTGGGGAATCAAACCCGGTTCTCCCAGATTAGAGTCCGCACACTTAACCACTACACCAGCCTTGCCAGAGCAGCTCCAAAGGCAGCCCCCATTCCCCGCCCCAACCTGCAAAGCCAGGAGGCGAATCTTGATGGACCTCTTTCCCCCCAAACAGGGAAGGTGTTCTCTGGTGCTCACCATATCTGCTTTACCTCTTTCCACCAATCTGTCCTCTGCTCCTAAGTGACCAACCTAACTAACGGCTCCACTTGCTCCAAAACAACATTCCACTGCGCCAGGGCTCTTTTTGTAGAAAAAGCCCAGCAGGAACTCATTAGCATAATAAGCCACACCCAACACCAGAAACTCATTAGCATATTAGGCCACACCCCTGACAGCACAGCTCATTAGCACATTAGGCCGCACCCCCGTGTTACCAGAAGTGTGCTCATCCAGCCACACCCACCTTTCCCTTCTTATTCTGTTTACCTTGTTTGTTGTCAAAACCCAGGGCTTTTTTTGTAGCAGGAACTCCTTTGCATAATAGGCCACACACCCCTAATGTAGCCAATCCTAATGAGTTTCTGCTGTTGGGTGTGGCCTATTATGCTAATGAGCTCCTGCTGGGTGTGGCCAACTCGGGAGCCAGCTGGAACTCCGTTCCTGTGCGTCCCTGCCCAAAAATAGCCCTGCACTGCGCACTTTGAGACTCATGAAGGTAGAGAAAAGTGGGGTATAAAAACCAACTTTTATTCTTTCTTTTTTTTACATTCAACTTTATATCCCGCCCAAACCCCCTTGTCCAAGGGGTCTCTGAGCGGCTTACAGGTCGGTGCTAGTCACCATTTCTATTCCTAACTAGGGTCACACATATTTGGCGTGGTAATTCTCTCTTCCTGAGGCGCGCGACTCCTGCCTCCTTCTGGCTTCAGCCACGTCCTTTCCGGCTCCGCTGTGCCGGCGCTCGGTGTCATCGCATGCCCTTTCCTCGACGGTGGCCACCCGATATTTCATCATCCAATTACCAGGGATCGCTCCTCTGGTTGCGCCCGCTCGCCGCCGCCATCGCATCGCCACGCCACGCCATCCTCTGGAGCCGATGTCTCGCCGCCTCCGCCGTCACCGCCGCCATTCTCAACCACCACGCTAGGCAGAGTGCCCCCCACCCCACTACGGGTGGGTACCCATTTATCTACTTGCAATTAAGTTGCTTTCGAACTTCTGGGTGGGCAGGAGCTGGGACGAGGGTCGAGAGCTCACCTCGACCGCGGTGGTACTCGAACAGCCATAGTGGCTGCTCCAATGATATTACTGAGCAGGCATTAACTGCCTGCACCACTGCTCTTGAGATTCTTTTCGCTTCTCTTCAAATTCTGACAGATTTTTGCCTCATTGCAAATTTACCTCATGTTTTGTCTCAGGTAGAACCTGGCAGCAACTGGACCAAGCTCACGATAACGTCTGATTCCTCAAAAGCCCCTGACCGCATTGTTTGAGAGGGGAGAAAATCCACACACATGTAAGAGGCCTGCTCATCATTTCAGCCATTTGAATTAGCTACAAATAATTTTTCAAGCTGTGGCTCATTGTTTCAGCTGTAATTCCCCCCCCCCCCTTTGCTGCTATTTTGCAAATGTTTGAAAAGATTGAGACTGGGCATGCAATCTGATGCAGGCAATCGGTCAGGAGGAAAAATGGATTACTAGGCCACAGGGAGTGAACTCCCACTTGTCTGGTTTCACTCTTCTCTGTGTTCCATAAAGAGGACAGGCAGGTTTTAGGTGAAGATGATTCAATTTCTTGGCATGTTCTTGGAACTCCTAAATCCTTTTGGAGAACAGAGACCACAGAAAGGGCTTAATGGTTCCCATTAAAACCTGGATGGTGACGCCTTGCAATTATAATAGGTGGCAAAATCACCAGCATCTGTTAACTGTAGGGCTAACGTATCCATTACATTCCTACGACTGGACACTGTTGTTTAAACACCCCTTACGGGGATGGGAAGGGGGGGGGAGGAACCTCCGTGCTGTATAAAATATTCATAGCTGCACAGAGTGTCTGAGCCACAATGCTTAAAATAGAGGGCTGAACCAGCAAATGCGATTGGATGTCTTATAATCTCATCGTTTTCTCCCCTATGCGCCCCCCAATCTGTTTAGGATTGTTAAAATTCCAGGTTATTGTGCTTCCTTCCCCGGAGAATGCTGGGAAGAATTACAGACAGTGCCCAGAACAGATTTGGGGGGGGGGGGGGTTGTTAGAGAGTGAAAAGGCAGCAAAATCTCAGAGGGAAAAAGAAAAGAAAGAGGACAGTTACTTAACTGCTTCCCTGACTGCCACTAGTACACTGGGACAAGTAGGAGAACGACAGAAGGGAATCCCTCCTTTAAGGGGTGTCAACCACTGTGTGCTTTAATCCAAAAAGAAAACTACTGTGGCCCCGGTCACACGGCAAAGTTGCCGCGGGAGAGGCACGGATGGTGGGCGGATTATCCGGGCGCGATCACACCCCAACGTCTGGGAAGTGGAGTGCACCCGTGGCTTACCACCGACAATGCGCCTTAAAAAACTAGTACCTCCAAGGTACTAGTAAACGTCGGCCACTCCAGACACCCGTGGTGTGATCGCGCTGGCACACGGCATTCCCCTCCGGTCCCTCGTTTACCCGCCGGCGCCGAGGGAAGGACCTGTGGTGTGCCGCCGGCACGTCTGATCGTGTAATCGTGCATTAAACTGCGCCGGGGCAATTAGCCACGCCTCCCCCCCCCCATGATATCCGGTCTGTGTAACTGGGGTCTGTGAATCCCAAATGCCACTTTCTTCCACTGAAAGTTCCAAGTGAGTATATCAGCTGGGTATCTCTGGGTGTGATCAGACAACATGTTCACCACACTCCGATCATGCCTCTAATTTGATCCATTCTTGTAGCATCCAGACATCCCCATGACCTTCCTCACTGCACAGTCAACCCGTTGAGGACTGTCCAGATGTTTGCTGCGTGCCAACCACAGAGCATGCTGTCTGCTGGTTGGGTTTTGGGGGTTTTTTTTGTCTTGTCCATTGTGCATGTGCATAAACGTGTACGTGAATCACCAGGTGATCACTGCCAAGAAACTCCATTAACTGCCATAATTTTAATGCTTTCCTGCCAAAGGAAGACTGCCACGTGGCCCAGGTTCCAGCTGAGGAACATGGCCCTGATAGGGAAGCCTGACTAGGGAGTATTTTCAAAGCTGTCCCACCAACACAAACAACAAAAAGTGTAGTTTTCTTCATGGTTACCCCAGCAACCCCCCCAAGCTCCCAATCCTCCTCCTACCCCAAAAAAAAACAGTACAAGAGCGGACAGGCGTAGATTATAATCTAAGTGGTGTTAGTGTGGTTATGCGCATATCGCTAAGGGGTGAAAAATGGCACTGCAATAGAAGGGACGCTTCCCTTCCATTGCAGCTTGATTGTGTGATGGAATGATCAGACATCGGGAAAGGTGCCCTAGTTCCATATGAGGCAGACTTTTCCCACTGTTGAGGAATTAATGCCAGAAGACAAGTGAGTACAGGAGGCTGACATCTGGGGAACGGGTAATGCTGACTGATCATGCATTTCAAATCCGCCAGGGAACCGCCATGAGAACGGCTCTAACAGCTCATCTGATCGCACCCTCTGTGAGTTTGAGATGAGTCAGAAAGGTTTCCACAGTGTCTTTTAATCAGACATTGCAAGGAAGTCTTCTTCACACACAAAAAAAATGCTGGCAACAGTTCAGTTCTCTGAGACTTACCACATGTATAAAGCACCAGAAGTCTCAGAGTAACCAGACCCAAACACATGATTCTCTGCACTACCATGCAAGCTCTTCAGAAGCATGTAGCACTGGCTTGTTTTGTGGTGTGCTTAAATGCCCTCTGTTGCATGTGGTCAGAAGGAGGGGTTGCAAGCTATTGGCTTAGTGCTGGTCAGATGATACAAGAAGCCAGTAAGGATTCAACAGACTCTATAAAGCCTGAAACTCTGTTTTAGCTCTTAGCAGCTTGGCTAGCAGTTTGCCTGTACCTGATTTTTCTTTTTATCAACTACCTTATGAGGAATTTCACATTACCCTTTTTAACCCGTTTTGAAGCCGTTTTTGATCCGTTGTGGAGTAAACCGGTATAGGGCTGCCATTTCACACATGGCTTTCCCCTTCCGGTAAAGAGCTGGATCTGACTGCACCACTTTTTCCCTGCCGTTTTTTGCCCGTGTGGGCGATCTCCGGCTTTTTTTTAATGTTCGCTTTAGAGTGCTATAGTGCTATAACTTAACACTCCAAGCATTCCAATGGGTTTGATATGATGCTGTTGTGTTGTAGCATTATACCGTTATAGCATTATAGCGCTATAACGCGAACGTTAAAAAAAAGCCGGAGATCGCCCGCACGGTTGAAAAACGGCGGGAAAAAGCACATCGGAACTGGGAGAGGAAACTGAAGACTACTTGGAAGCAGTTAACAGGTAAAATGCTTCAGCCCCGTTTCCTGAACGGGACAGAAGCGTTTGTGTGTGAAATTACAAATATATTCTGGTAGGGAAACGGTTCTAAAACAGTTCTGTCTGAAATGACAGACCAGAAACCGTTTGGGAATCATTCCTCTTCCGGATTATATCGTCTGTCTGAAATTCCTCTATGTTATCTACCAATTGGCTGCCTTGCTTTATTTACTTACTTATTTAAAGCATTGGTAGATAGCTTTTCTCTTGAGGATCAAGGTAGTTGTTTACCTACCTGACTGGCATGCAGAAGATACCAAATGCAATCCCTCAGTACTTCAGTAACAAAGATCAAGTAGTAGGTGATATAAAAAACCTTCACCTGAGACCATGGAGAACTGTTGGCAGTCAGCATAAAAGAGATTGCTCTTGGTAGACTAATGGTCCAACTCAACGTAAGGGAGGTTCATTTATTCAGGCCATCGGCTTTAATAATATCATTAGAAACAATTCCTCTTTTCACAATCAAAAGGGGAACTTCTTTATCTTCCCTCCTGTGGTTAGCTATACCTGCATCAGGATTACACATTTTCCTGAGACAAATATGAGCAAATGTTCTGTTTGTAGAAGACCCTGGAAGTATGGTGAGAACATGAATGGACATCCTTTATCTATGATATGTGCAAAGCACCTCTTGGGAAGCCTGTATGCCGCTTACATGTAGCCATTTTGGTTCTTTGGATTCCCTCCTCCAAGTTGGTTATTCAAAGGAGTTCAGATTGTTTCTGTGCATGAACATTGTTGTTTCCATGCATGAACGTTGCTCTTTAACTGTGAATATTTATTAGCGGGAGAGTTGGAAGTTCAGTTCTATTTGTGTTCACAGCAGCAACACTGTAGCTAAAAAACCAAAATATAGGATTATCCTGTTAAAACGATGCACAGATTACGGGGTACTGTGGCCTCTTTGCTGCATGACCTCATTCAATTTCATTAGGTCAGGAAGAGTAGGATTTTGTTCAGAAAAAAGAGACAGAGGTAGATACCCAAACAATTAAATTAAATTAAATTAAATTGCAATCAATACTGCTGATGCCAAACAGTGTTTAGGTTTTCTAAGCTGCAAATTAGTGCTACGTCCAAGCTACTCAGAGCCTGGGCAGGGCTTGTAACTCCATGTCTGCATGAAGATGGAAAAGGAATGAAAATAGCAACTGAAGTGCTTCAGTATGTTCATGTTCATGAAGGAGGGGCCAGGAATCCTTTTGTGTGTTGCACTGGCTCAACACTAGTCAAGAAGAAAAGTTAGTCATAAAAAACAAGGAATTTCACCATGAAATGGGATACTATGGACCTGAAAAAGCAATCAAATCCAGGGCAGCGATACAAGATTGTAACCCATTCTTTTCCAGAAGGTCCACAAGGTTTGGAGAATTTATAATTCCATTGGGGCTTGCAGCAGAAAGAAGGGAGACAGGTATTTTGGGGGTACACTTTCTAGTCCAGACTTCATAAGCATGGCAAAGAGGAGGCTGGCATTCACAGCAAAGGAGCTAACACTCTTAACAGTATTTGTAAACTGCTTGAGGCTGGTATTGGTTTCTCTTCCTTGCCTAGCATACCTAAGAAGAGC
This sequence comes from Gekko japonicus, assembly GCF_001447785.1. Taxonomy (NCBI): domain Eukaryota; kingdom Metazoa; phylum Chordata; class Lepidosauria; order Squamata; family Gekkonidae; genus Gekko; species Gekko japonicus. The sequence continues at coordinate 74,263 of NW_015169309.1, forward strand.
TCTGATTGAACACTTTGGAGGGGAGGTTCTACCTTCTGTTACAACCAGGGGTCATTTTGTAGAAAAAGAGGTGCAGGAGCTCATTAGTATAAGTCATTAGCATAACTTATTTGCATATGCCACACCCCCTGACCTCACCGGAAGTGTGTCAGAAGGTAGAAATGAACTTAAATCAACGGAAGGTTTGAAAGATAATAATGTGGGACTCTCTTGGCTACAAGTATTTCAGATACAAGCAAGATATAGGGAAGATAAAAAAAACAAGGTTTTTATGATAAACCCTCTGAAATGGACAAAATTTGGATTGGGCCGAGAAGACAAATTATAAAAAATATGTACAGAACTTTGCTAGAAGCTAAAATGAAGGAAGAAGTGGTGAGACAGAGTATGGCAGCATGGTGCAAAGATTTGGGTTACAATATAGAAGTGGATAGTTGGTTGAGGATATGGGACACTAATATGAAAAGTACAAGAGCCACTGCTTTTAAAGAAAATATTTATAAAGTGGCTTTGAGGTGGTACCTATATCCGGCTAGAGTGGCAAAATTCCCAGGGGTAACTTCAAACGTATGCTGGAAATGTAAGCAGAACGTTGGTACCTATATCCATATGTGGTGGAAATGTTACAAAACAAAAAAATATTGGAAGATGATAAGTGAATTATTGCAAGAAATTATGGGAGTAAGTATCCCATTTCAACCAGAATTGTACCTTCTTAATATGATCCCGGAGGGTTTTGGGAGAATAGAAAAGCATCTGTTGCTACATTGTATAATGGCCGCTAGGATTTTATTTGCCAAGTATTGGAAGAAAGAAGAAATTCCGGGAAAAATTGAAGTCATACAGAAGTTTTTTGAAGTTGCCGAAATGGACAAGATTTCTTGTAGATTGAAGGGAGAAGATTTATTTTTTGAGAAAAGCTGGAAAAAATTGTATAATTTGAAATTAAAGGTGGAGGGTTAATTTGGAGGTGAATTTAGAGCTGGTAAGGGGTTGTATGCACATCTGTGATATAATACAAGATTAGTTTTGATGTTTGTCTATGTTTTGGAAACTCAATAAAGATTTATTAAAAAAAAAAAAGGCAACACCCACCGCTCAGGCTCCACTGGACTGTTTTGGATTGCTAGCTATTGGGGGGGGGGACATGCAGACCTGTCCCCGCAAAGGAGGGAGAGCTTGTACCTGAATAAAACTTGGTCTTAAAGGTGCCACTGGACTGTTTGGGGCCGGGGGGCTGGGGGGGGGCTCTGCAACTTACCTGGTGGCTTCTTGCTCTGTATGAGGGCTGCTGGGAGCAGGGGGTGGGGCTTGTTGCATGTGCTCGCCCCCTGGGCTCTTTACTGCCGGAGCTCCGCTCCTGTGCGCTCCTGCAGGAAATGACGCCTGGTTACAACAACTGCAAAGAGTCTTGACGTACCTTAGAGACTACCACATTTCCTGGGGGACTGCAATCACTCACTCACAGGCTCGTGAGGGGTGGCCTGTGGCGTTAATGGTGCCACAAATGTGTATGGGCCACTGTCCTCTTTGGCAGGGGCAAGTAGTAGGTTCTACCCTAGGAGGATTTACACCACCATCGATTCAAGGCACCACAAGACTGTTGGCTTTGTTGCAATGGATTAACATGACTCACCCTCTAAAGTTTATCGTTCCACTGGAAGTATCTAGGAAAGTGTCAGGTCACAGCATGTCCACACTGGGCCTAGCAGGCTCTCCTCCTCTTCCTCAGTGCTCATGGCATCTGGTAAGCCCACCGGCCAGCCCCCTTCCCTAGCTGCCCTTCAGTGGTAGTGGTGGCTGGGCATGGTAGAGTATAGCGGCCAGGGCTTTTTTTGTTGAAAAAGTCCAGCAGGAACTCATTAGCATAATAGGCCACACCCAGAAGCAGAAACTCATTAGCATATTAGGCCACACACCCCAATGTAGCCAATTCTATTCAGTTTCTGCTGTTGGGTGTGGCCTATTATGCTAATGAGTTCCTGCTGGGTGTGGCCAACTTGGGAGCCAGCCGGAACGCCGTTCCTGTGTGTTCCTGCCCAAAAATAGCCCTGATAGCGGCCCTGTACCATGCAATTGGATTCTCATCACCCATAGCATGGTTCGTAGTTGTATTATTTCTGTGTTCTATAGTTGAGATAGCTAACCACTGCATTTGAGGTGGAAATGGAAAGCTGTATTCCCAAGACAGTAGTCCAGAGGATGGAGAGGTCTGTCTGTCTCATAGATGGTCATGATCAGGGCCGATTTGGGTTCACAGGCCAGAAGTTAGCCATCCCCGATCTACAGAATGCCCGGCATCATGTACCAAATACGTCATTTATACTTTGCCTTTCTCCCCAGTAGGAACCCAAAGTAACATAACGCCATTCTTTTCTCCTCTGTTTTATTTGTGAAATGACCCTGTGAGGTAGATTAGGCTGAAAGTGAGTGACTGGACCAAGTCACCCAGCAAGCTTCCATGGAAGAGTCAGGATTCCAACCTGGGTCTCCCGAATCGTAATCCAGCATTCTAACCACTCTAACCATGCTGGCTGCTATTCCTAACCATAAGGCAATGTGTCTAACAGTTAACACTTACTTTGAGCCAACAACATTGTGAGGATTGTATAAAACGTACAGGTAGCAAAACGGAACGAACAGATGGCTGCAAAGAATGGATCAAGGGACCCTTGAATGAACCTTTGATGGTGGGGGGGAATGGACATTGAGTGTGAGTGTAAACGAGGACAGGAATGTAGCTTCATAGACAGAGAAAGGAAATTGCCTGTTCCAGGGAGATGAGGACCAGTTATGAGTGAGCTTGGAAATACTGTTGGTTGTTGTTGTTCAGTCGCACAGTCGAGTCCGACTCTTCGCGACCCCATGGACCAGATCCCGCCAGGCCTTCCGGTCTTCCGCCGTCCTCTGAAGTTTGCTCAACTTCATGTTCGTTGCATCTATGACACTGTCTAACCATCTCACCCTTTGCCGTCCCCGTCTTCTTTCACCTTCAATCTTTCCCAGCATCAGGGTCTTCTCCAGTGAGTGCTCCCTTCTCATTGGGTGGCCAAAGTATTTGAGCTTCAGTTTCATTATCTGGCCTTCCAGGGAACAGCCAGGGTTGATTTCTTTTAGGATTGACTGATTTGATCTTCTTGCAGTCGAAGGGACTCTCAAGAGTCTTCTCCAGCACCAAAAGAATCTATTCTTCTGCGCTCGACCTTCCTTATAGTCCAGCTCTCGCAGCCATACATGACTACTGGGAATACCATTGCTTTGACCATGCGGACTGTTGCGTTCTCCAAATTTGCTGGCAAATTGAGTGCAGCAAATACTGTTGGTAAGAAGCATTAAATACAAGTATCGCTAATTCGCATGATCACATGAAGCTTCCTTATAACTGACCTCGGATAGTCCTGACAGATACCTCCAGAGCTCATGTCAGGCAACATGTCAGCATCCCAGCCTGCAGTGGGACATGATGACCTTAGAGACAGCAAACAGAGATGCCGCCTGTGTGCTGCCACCAGGGCCCAGCCAAAGGAAGGAACCAGTTGAACTAGGAGACCAGCTGATGTCTTCTTGTACCAATTGGCCAGAGTGGGTCAGGTGACACTCTCCATTGAAACTTCCAAGCCAGCTTTCCTCGCAAGTCTGAGCAACTCAGAAACCTGCTTCTCCTAAGTTGTGGGTCATCTTCAGCCTTTGATCATTCAGAAGCTGGGTCTGCAATAACTTGCACATCGAGGTGGTCCTTAGATATCCCTCCAATTTTGTAAAAATTGCCAGACCAACAAAATACAGATTGAAAAGGGTCAGGAGTTGCCAACTTGTTAACATAAAGAGCTGGAGCTGTGCACCGTGGAAAGGTCTGGCTAGCATGAGGACCTATGGCTGCAGCACTGTGACACTGGAAGCCACGGTGACTATCTTTGCCATGCAGCTTATCAAGGTCCAGGAGACCCCCCTTAGGCCAGCAGTTGGCAACTCAGAGTGGAATGACTCCTCCAAGCACTGAGCCTTTCCAAGTTTCTTTAGCGATTGTGATGGTGGCAGGTATGGTCTGTGGGTTCACAGAGGCGGTGCTCCCAGGAATATGGAGGGGGGGGGCATGCCACACTTGTGCTTGTCAAAGAGATACTCTCCAAGCCCCCCCCCCCCGGATGCTCCCAGCTGCCGGAGGTTGGTTATGTCGTCACCGAGGACCTTGATAGTTTGACTTGTTCGCCGAGGGGCTCAGTGCTTGGAGGAGTCATTCTTTAGTCATTCATTTCTTTAGTGTGTGCCATGCTGGCGTCCAAGGCAGATATCAAAGCTTACTTTCACAGGAATAGTTCCATCTCAAGAATTCAAAGATCAGTTTCATAGTAGTGAGTCTAGCTATGGAAAGAGACACAGGCCGATTTCACACATGTTACTTACCCCTGTTTACCAGCGGGGCAGTTTGCCCAGGAAAGCTTAAACTGATTTCTCATTAGAGTTCTTGGCACGTGGCTGTTTTCAATCTGCTCCCGGGGTTTGATTTCCTTGGCGCAGTTTCCTGTGGCTTCCTGCATCCTCCCTCCTCCCACTCCCCTGTCTTCACCCTCTTAATCCTTCCCCTTCCCCCTCCCACTTTTTCTTCGCACGGCAACAGGAGACTTCTGGGAAATCAAGGAGTGAGCTGAGCCGGAGCAAAATGGGGTAAGCTGCGGGTCAAAAGGCGGCCGCGGGACAAATTGTGTGAAATTAACCAGAAGAAGCGGAGGGAAAGGAGGAGCGAGCCCGGAGGCTAGGGTGAAATCAGTCTTAAATATTTTTTTTAGTCATTTTCAAAGCAGCAATATTAATCTTTGTCATGTGAACCATCCACAGTTATTGGCAGAGGGAGGAGATGCCAACACCAACCAGTTTGGCAGTAGGAAATCGGCGGTGCTCTCTCTGCATCGCTGTTAAAACAATACAAGTGGCATAAACTTGCCAAACAGGAACCATGTGAGTTATGACAGATTACTGCCTAGTGGGCCTACCACAGAGGCAGCACAGTTTTATTTTTACTCAACTCAAGCTATAGCAAAGGTTTGAAATCAGTTCTCTCTCCTGAGTGCACTGGCGAAATTCCATTTACGGTGGAAGGAAAAGTTAGAAGAGGGCAGTAGTGCTGGATTGTTTCCATCTGGAGGGAATACAGATTGACATCACAAATGGCCCATTATGGGTACAGGTAGCCAAATGCTTTTGTTAAAAGCTTGCATCCATCGAGGACCAGACTTTATGTCAGATATGCTTAGCTAGAGCTGACTTGCACCCAGTGTTCCCTCTAAGCTGAGTTAGCGTGAGCTAGCTCACAGTTTTTTAGCCTCCAGCTCACACATTTTTGTCTCAGCTCCAGAGCAAACTAATTTATGGAGTACCCAAATCGCTCACTCACATCTTTAATGCCAGCAGCTCACAAAGTATAATTTTTGCTCTCAAGACTCCACAGCTTAGAGGGAGCACTGCTGCATGACCCATTGGAATATAATTATTTTACTTCTCAGCACCTCCTCTCCCATAGGAACTCCATTCTAGCTACCCGAGTTGAAAGATCCTGTTCTTCTGGAATATGAAAGGAGATTTTATTTTTTAGTTTATTCAACTTATATCCCACTCCTTTCCCCGACACGTGGGGCTCGGGGCAGCAATTACATGCTCTAATAACTTTATCCACTCATTTACCATTTTCGTTTTTACTAATCTAAATGACTGGAAGTCACATTTCGAGATCAGATCGTGACACCCCAAGTGGGACTGTTGAATGTGAAAGTGGTGCAGAGAGCCAGTGTGGTTGTACCAGTTAAGAGCAGCAAACTCTAATCTGGAAAATCGGGTTTGATTCCCCACTCCTCCACCTGAAGCCTGCTGGGTGACCTAGGGCTAGTCACAGTACTCTCAGAGCTCTCTCGGCTAGGGTTACCATTCCCCAGTTTGGGGTGGGGGATCCCCTGCTTTTGCAGGCTCGTGCCTGCTGCCAGCCAAGTGGCCAGTGGGGGGAAATCCCCCCCCCCCCCAGAAGAGCAATGTTGGGCAATGTGCCAACATCACTCAGAAGTGACGTAGGCATGCCGGTGACGTCAGGGGGTGTGGCACTGTGGTTGACGTGCGACCGCACTTCCGGTGACGTCGGCACGTCGTGGGCAATACTTCCATCTCCCGGAGCATCCCCCCATCCCCCCGCCGGCATCTCGAAGACACCTGGCAGACCCACACTCAGCCCCACCTACCTCACAAGGTGCTTGTTGCGGGGAGGGGGAGGGAAGGTGGCAGCTGCTCTGAGACTCCTTTAGGCAGAGAAAACCCGGGTGCAGAAACTCTTCATTTCCCTTCAGCTCTGAACAGTGGTGATCTCAAGCCTCTTTCAGATCCAGTCATGTTCTGAGTGCCCACCTTGTTCTGATTGACTTTTACCCTCCTGCACTTCCTCTACTAGATCTCTGCATCCCGATGTCGACCATTGCTGTTCGCGGATTAACGGCTTGTGATTTCACGTATTCACGGCCCATGGCCCGATGTGATATGGCCTCCGGATTGTTTTTTGCTCCCACCATGCCATCATCATAATCAGGGCTATTTTTGGGCAGGAACGCACAGGAATGGAGTTCCGGCTGGCTCCCGAGTTGGCCACGCCCAGCAGGAACCTCATTAGCATAACAGGCCACACCCAACAGCAGAAACTCATTAGGATTGGCTACATTAGGGGTGTGTGGCCTAACATGCAAAGGAGTCCCTGCTACAAAAAAAGCTCTGGGTTTTGTCAACAAACAAGGTAAAGAGAATAAGAAGCAAAAGGTGGGTGTGGCTGGATGACCACACTTCTGGTAACATGGCGGTGCAGCCTAATATGCTAATTAGTGATGCTGTCAGGGGTGTGGCCTAATATGCTAATGTGTTTCTGCTGTTGGGTGTGGCCTATTATGCTAATGAGTTCCTGCTGGGCTTTTTCTACAAAAAAAAGCCCTGAACCATAATCATTGCACGATTAAATTTTGCAGGAAATTTGGTTGATTGGCTAGTGGGAGGGAGCCTCCCAGTATTCACTTATCTCACATCTGCTGTATTAGACCTTTTGCTTGGTCGATCCCCCGACTCCCCCCCCCCAGTTATCACCTTGGCTGCTGTACAAGATGTTGCCATACATTTCATTTTCATGTTGGCCTTTGAAGAAGAGCCCCACCTAAGAGTCCATAGGGACCATGCCCAGGATTTCATTGATGGATTGACAGAGGCCAGGGCCAGATTTCCACAAATATGAATGGGACAGCCCTGGACATCTGGACTTCTTCTAAAATATGAGTAGGCCCTGCAGAGAGCCTGTGTTACCCTGCCATCTCTGAAAAGGTTGCTAGGGAACAGAAGAGGAGAACCAGGCAACAAATGTACTTCATTACTTAACCATACAATTATCACTCTTTTATTGTCCCAAGTGTTGATTGGATTGGGGGGAAAGCATAATTTCTAAAGTCAGCATCCTGAGTTTGCTGGGGTGATATGTTTGATTGGGATGGACCTGGCTTATTTCCATTCTGGGTGGCCCCAGGAGACCAAAGACACAGTTTAGAGATGTTTAGTATTGTCATCCAATGTCAGCAGCAAAGAAGCTTCATCAGCCCCATGGAATGTTGCCTGTCTTCATGGATATGCCGAGATCTTAGTAAAATCTCATATACTGTGTGTATTTCCCCTTCTCGGAAATCCCTTTCCTCAGTTTTCACACAGGGCCAGTTTCAAAGCAAGGGAGCTGCAGTGGTTTCGCATTCACACATGTATTTGTTTATTTGTTTCGATTTTTGTCCTACATGGACCAAACTTAAGAATCCTACAAACACACATGTACACCAATGTTCCCTCTAAGCTGAGTTAGTGTGAGCTAGCTCACAGCTTTTTAGTCTCCGGCTCACACATTTTTGTCTTAGCTCTGGAAGGATGGGGCTCCAGAGCAAACTAATTTATCCTGCAGCCAAACTGCTTGCTCACAACTTTAATGCCAGTCGCTCACAAAGTAGATTTTTTGCTCACAAGACTCCACAGCTTAGAGGGAACCTTGATGTACACATTCTCACTCTCAAAACTGCAAAGAAAAAGACCTGGTCACATGCATATCCTCCCACAGAGCTCTCTCGCTCTCTGTCACACACAGGAGCTCAGCCACTGGTATGCCGTCTTTCCTCCTCATTTCTTCCTTTTCTTTCCCCCACTTGAACAACTGACACGGACAAGCAGACACAGGAAATTAAAGCCCCACCATTCCCTTCTTAGGCCTAGGAGCAGGTCCAGCCCTGGCACAGCTTGTGGCCTCTGTGAGTCTATGCCAGGCCATAATGCCACCTTTTTAATGTTCCCTTATAGGATGTATACATCCCAATATATAGGACAGTGTCATAGATGCAACGAACATGAAATTGAGGAAACTTCAGAGGACGGCGGAAGACCGGAAGGCCTGGCGTGATCTGGTCCATGGGGTCGCGAAGAGTCTGAACAACAACATAGGATGTAATGGCATGGCTCCCTGTAGCTGGTGAAGCCACTGTCCTGGCCCATGTCAGTGTCCAAAATGTCAGTACTGGCCAGCTGGGGTCATATCTGAATGTGCAGTCATTCCTCCTCCACCCTTGGCTGTCGCCACTTGGCCAGCTTGCATTTATTTTTGAAGGCACCAGAGAGTGCTGTCGACCCCTGTGCCCACACCAGGACCAGCTGGCCCCTTCTAGATTCCAGCTCAGTTCACAGCTCTCTGGCACCCTCAGCTGACTTTTCTTCTGGGCACCACTACCTGCTATGGCCCTGAGCCAGACAAAACAGGGATCCCTAGTGTGCAATAGTAGAAAACAGCAGAAAAATGCCAAGGGAAGACCCTCAAAGATTATATACCATTGAAATGTCTGAGTATATGATACATTGACTAAGTATTTAAATAACAAATAAACATCTATAATGAGTTGGTGGTCCACAACCCAAAACAAATACAATGTTCCTAAATATAATCATATGTACCCACGGCGTATCATACATCAACACTGAGATACAAATAAACATTGCAGTAATTGTCCTTACAGGCTCTGACAACAAGCTCTGCACATAAATCCAACCAGTGGATTCTCCTTGCTTCATTGCAATAAAAGTGTCCAAAGACCTCCAACAGTCATAAATAATGCAGAGAACAACCAGTGAAAAAATCTCCTATAGCCGAACACCTTTCCCAGGTATATGGACGTTTCAATTTCCCATCTTCTGATTAAGCAGCTGAATAGTTGGAACTGTAAGTAATAATATGCAATCTATGCAATACCTCCAATATTCATGAAAAATAACAGAAAATGACAATATATACACTTACCCCGATTTCAAAGAAAAGTACATGGACTACCAGTTGTTTTAGCTATAGCGAGTCCCAGGGTTCTCACAAACAGTAACTGCACCAGCCCACATTAAAATACACCAGCTAATGGATTACAGGTCTATCATTCTTAAACCAACAGTAATGCAAAAATGAGCAATTCAAATAAAGGCACAATAATCCAGGCTATGATTCATTCCAGATGGGGCATAGGTCTTAAGATCATAAATAAAACTGGAGATTTTCCAATATTACAGTTGATCTCCATATGACCAAGATCAGTTCCCCTGGAGAAAACGGCTGCTTTGTAGGTTGGACTCTATGGCATTATACCCTGAGGAATTCCCTCTCCTCCCCAAACTCTCCCCTCTCCAGACTCTACCCCCAAAATCTCTAGGTATTTCCGAACCCAGAGCTGGCAACCATATATATGCAGAGTTACTCCTGTCTAAGCCAGTTTTTACATTTGGGCTTAGACTAGAGTAACTCTACAGAGGTTTGCACTGTAAGACATTCTTCAGGCTGCAATGCCTTCTGAATTCCAAAAAAATTCATAGAATTGTAGAGTTGGAAGAGACTTCCAGGGTCATCTAGACCAACCCCCTGCACAATGCAGGAAATTCACAACTACCTCCCCTCCACACCCCCAGGGACCCCTGCTCCGTGCCCAGAAGATGTATATATACAAATGGGACCACAGTGCAAAAGAGCAAAAAGAAAAAGGCAATGAACTATGGAGATAAGAATACCAAACTATCTCATTGCTATTCTTATCTCAGTGGTTCATTGTCTTTTTGTCCATGCCCAGAAGATGGCAACCCCTCCCCCCGATTCCTGGCCAAACTGGCCTGGAGGAAAATTTATTCCTGACCCCAACGTGGTGATCAACATTTCCCTGGGTGAGTAAGAAAGGACCACGAGAACTAAGCACTGATGGAGCCTTCCTGCCCTCCCTCTCACAATCTGCTTAAATTCACAGGATCAGCATTTCTGTCAGATGGCCATCTGGCCTCTGCTTGAAAACCTCCAAAGAAGGAGAGCCCGCCACCTCCCCAGGAAGCCTGTTCCACTGAGGAACCGCTCTGTCAGGAAGTT
>NW_015169309.1:84709-91286 GCF_001447785.1 Gekko japonicus
TCCGATTGAATTTCACCTCAATGGTTCTGGTCTGACCTTCTGGGGCAACAGAAAACAACTCCACACCACCTCTATAAGACAGCCCTTCAAGTACTTGAAAATGGTTATATCAGTTAGGTGAATTTATTCAGAAAGGAGCCAGTTCTCAAAACTGGTTTCACACCCTTAAGTCCTCAAATCTTTTAAGTCCTCAAGTCACCCACACATTTGTAACCAAGATCATCCAACATTGGAAATGCAACATAGCTTTAGTGCCCGTGCCATATCGTGCTTTGTGTGACATTATGTTGGTCTGCCTGAGGTTACATTCCCTTCCCAATAATACTGTCCCATTACTGAATATTCACATATAAGTGTGCTATAACAAAAAAGAAAGGTAAATTAGTACGGTTAATGGAATGTCAATATAAAGGAATGCCAGTTTAACAATCCCTTGAGTATTCCTAAAGCTACATAATTTGTGTATGCATTTTCATTAACTGCCCTGAATCACAAGGCGACTCATCTAACGGACCTCTATTGTTTCATACATCTGTTCCATAAATGTTACGACTGGCCTGGTAGGGTGCTAAAATGGCTTCTTAAAAATACGATATCTCACTAGTGCCTTCAGATTTCATTTCTAACTGAGGATCGGGATGGAAACAGAATAAGGCCATCCTGGTTACGTCAATATGCATGCAGATAGATAACCCAAGCTCTTGGCTGATGAATACTACAAAAGGGTTAAATGAACACACACTCACGCACTCCACCTCACACAGAGACACTCCTTTGCATTTCTGTCAAAGACCCACTCTCTGAGCAGCCAACAGTGGGGTAGGGTGTTGCCTTCCAGCCTAGCTGTCTTCCTAATACCTTCTACAAGGATTAAAATCCTTGCTTTCAGGGGGGAAAATAGCAAAGTTGTACACTTTCCCCCTCAAGGACGGTAGGAAAGGGACCATCTGGTTTTATACAGGTTTAAAGAAAAATAAGAGAACTTTCTCTTCTCTCTCTCTCTCTCTGCTTATAAGGTTGAAAGCATTTTACAGAAGCCTCCTGCTTGAAACATATGGAAAAATCAGTTGAATCCTGTTAGATGGGTTCCCGGTTTTGATTTCCATCCGCCAGCAAAGATCTACATAGAAAGAAAGTTGCCCAGGTATCCTCTGCCCAAAGGTAAGGAATTGCCTCCTCCCTCCCCAACCCCTCAATACATTTGTAAGAATCGGTATATATGAGGTGTTTATTTAATCATGAAGAATCCAGCTTCTGTTTGGGATAAGCCCTTTATATCTGTCTTTCTTTGCGGGAGGGCTTTGTACGTGACTGTTGTTTACTTTTTGAATCACAGGAAGTATATAAAATGTTCATATCCGTGTAGAAGTTCAAGCGTTTCTGTTGTGTTGATAAGATCCAGCCATAGAGAAGGAACGGCAAAAGAGAGAATATTTCCGTATGCAGTGAGAATACCAGTGCCAGGGGTTTCATGTAGGCAATTCAAATGCAAGACCGTTTTTAGTTGAATGCATATATTAGAATCCACTTATTTGTTTGGGTGCAATTAACTCATAGCATTTTCAGGACTGAAGCCAGCAGAATCCTTTCTCACTTCAAAGGAGAGATCCCTTGATAAAACGTAATCACAATTACGATAAATCACTTTTGTAGGTTAGCATTATAAATGGAGTACAGTGATACAAAACACAGCCCCGGGGGAGAAATATGGATCAGATCCTTTTTCTTTCCTTAAAGTGAAAGTGTTCATAATGAGGTGCTGTGTTTGATGTTCTCTCTCTCTTTTTTTAATGCATCAGCAAAGTCCCAGTTCCTTTGTTCCTTGTGTTTCTGTTCCCAGTTTTATGGTCTCTCATCGTCCGCTTGTTAATCAGACTTGCCAGTTGCCTTATTATTTGTTATTATGGACTAGTTTACAGAGGCTTCCTCCCCAGCTGTCGTAACAGCACCCCCTGCCTACCGGCTCTGGGTTCTGCTGCCTCTTGGTCAGTTTTCCAACCTCCCACTCCGGTCCTTATTCCGCTCTGCCTTCCTGAAAACCGGTTAATCTGTAGATCTTTCCAGAGGATCCACTGATGCGGCATCATATGTGCACGCTCTGCCACTTTGGTCTCTGGGAATCCAAATAACTTCCCTCCAGGAAACGCTTCTGTTTCCAAGATGACACGTTCCCCCAGGATTCTGACCACAATAGAGAGCTGCAAACCTCCTGGAGAGAGCTTGGAGTTATAAGTAGGGTTGCCAGCCTCCAGGTGGGACCTGGAGATCTCCCGCTTTTACAACTGATCTCCAGCTGACAGAGATCAGTTCCCCTGGAGAAAATGGCTGCTTTGAAGGGTGGACTCCAAGGCACTGAGACCCCTCCCCTCCTCAAACTCCGCCCTCTCCTGGACCCACCCCCAAAGTCTCCAGGTATTTTCCAACTCAGAGCTGGCAACCCTAGTTATAAGCGAACTCCAGACTAACGGGATCAGTTCCCCTAGAGAAGATGGAAGCTTTGGAGGCGGACTCCGCTGCTTTACATCCCCTCTGAAGCTCCCTCCCCTCTCCAGATCTCACCATCCTCAGTTTCCCCTCACAGAAATCTCCCAAGCTGGGATCGGCAACCCTACACTAGAATATGCAGCTCTTTCCTTCAGTCAAGTGGAGCTGTTTGGATTGAAGATGCTGTCAGGACTGGGAGATGTAGATGGAAGCAGGTGTGGCCTGGTGGTTAACAAACTGAGTTGCCACCCCATGTCCTTCGGTTCATATGCTGCCTTTGCTGTTTACTCGCTCAGCTTCTACCCTGCCTTTCAGTCCAGAGGGATCCCTAAAACATTTCACACAGAGTGAGGAGCTGCAACTAATTTGAGGATGCTTCCATCCAAGGTAGTGTTGCCAAGTGCGATCTTCACCGCAGCGGGGGACATTTCAGACAGGCAATAGATTCCGGAAGGGAACCGGTTCTCAAACGGGTTCTGGTCTGAATGACAGACCAGAACCTGTTTTAGAACCGGTTCCCTTCTGGAATCTATCGCCTGTCTGAAATTCCCCTCTATGTCCCCCGCTGCGGCGAAGATCGCACTTGGCAACACTACCTTGGATGGAAGGATCCTCAAATTAGTTGCAGCTCCTCACTCTGTGTGAAATGTTTTAGGGATCCCTCTGGACTGAAAGGCAGGGTAGAAGCTGAGCGAGTAAACAGCAAAGGCAGCATATGAACCAAAGGACATGGGAGGGGGCAACTCAGTTTGTTAACCACCAGGCCACACCTGCTTCCAGCTACATCTCTCAGTCCTGACAGCATCTTCAATCCAAACAGCTCCACTTGACTGAATGAAAGGGCTGCATGTTCTACTGTAGGGTTGCCGATCCCAGCTTGGGAGATTTCTGTGAGGGGAAACTGAGGATGGTGAGATCTGGAGAGGGGAGGGAGCTTCAGAGGGGATGTAAAGCAGCGGAGTCCGCCTCCAAAGCTTCCATCTTCTCTAGGGGAACTGATCCCGTTAGTCTGGAGTTCGCTTATAACTAGGGTTGCCAGCTCTGAGTTGGAAAATACCTGGAGACTTTGGGGGTGGGTCCAGGAGAGGGCGGAGTTTGAGGAGGGGAGGGGCCTCAGAGGGTACAATGCCTTGGAGTCCACCCTTGTAGAACTCTTTCAGGAAAGCACATTTTGGGGGTATAATTGTTCAATGTTGTAATATTTTGAAGTGAATAAAATGTGTATTGTTTATTAAAATATATATATAATTTACGGATAATTGTTTTTAGTGTAAGAGACCATTTGTTTCACTGCAATAAGGAAGCAGTTAATTGTCTTATCAATAGAGGTTCTGTATTACAGGCTGTCTATGAAGAGAAAATAACAGTGCCTCGGCAAAAAGAATAATAAATAAATTGATGGGCCCCTAAGCCCTGCAGGGCCCCTAGGCTTCGGCCTAGTCAGCCTTATGGATAATACAGCCCTGCTTCCATCCCTTCTGACATCGGAATGGTCTGGGATGATACCAAACACAAATCATAGTCCTCACGCAAGCTCCCTGATAGACTGTTCCTGTCCCTTTTAGCCAGGCTCGCTCTCCTGGCTGCTGGCAACTGGGTGGTCGATTGTCTGGGCATGAGCTCTTGACACCTTTTGCCCAGGACTGCTGGTCTTTTATTGACTTCATTCATACCCTGCCTTCCTCCCCAAGTGTGGGGACCCAAAGCAGCTTCTATCATTCTTCTCTCCTCCATTTTATCCTCACAACGACCCTCTGAGGTAGGCTGAGGATGTGTGACTGGCCCATACCACCCAGCAAGCTTCCTTCCAAAACAGCCAGTTTGGTGTGGTGGTTAGGAGCACGGAGTCTCATCTGGGAGAACCGGGTTGAATTCCCTACTCCTCCACAAGCGGCTGCTGGTGTGACCTTGGGTCAGTCATACATTCTTTCAGAGCTGTTCTCTCAAGGGCAGTTCTCGAGAGAGCTCTCTCAGCCCCACCTACCTCACAGGGTGTCTGTTGTGGGGAGGGGAAGGGAAGGCGACTGTAAGCCGCTCTGAGACTCCTTCGGGTAGCAAAGGGTGGGGTATTAGTTTAGTTTATTATTGCAGTCTTGAGACCAACATATAGAGTAGGCAATGCTCCCTCTAAGCTGTGGAGTCTTGTGAGCAAAAATTCTACTTTGTGAGCTACTAGCATTAAAGTTTTGAGCGAGTGATTTGGCTACTGCGCAAATTAGTGTGCTCTGGAGCCCATTCTTCCTGAGCTAAGACAAAAATCTGTGAGGTGGAGACTAAAAAACTGTGAGCTAGCTCACACTGACTCAGCTTAGAGGGAACACTGAGAGTAGGCATAAAAGAGTCATAATATACAAAATACAAAAAATAGAAATCTGAATTCAAGAACTTTTAAAATGCGATTCCCGCAATCTAAGAATTAATGCACAGAACACAGCAACTGAATGTGTGATTTCGGAGTTCTTTTCTGATGGGAGCCAGTGAAGCCTTGCTTTGTTAGGATGGGGTATAAATCCAATCTCCTCTCCTCCTCCTCTTCCGTGACAGTGTGGGGCTTCATACCTGAGTCTGACACTCTAGCCCAGGAGTCCCGAGTGCGCTGCCTGTGGGTGCTGTTAGAGTTAATCCTAACCTTGCTCCCTGACATTTTGTGGTTGGCCACACCTCCTGCAGCAGCTATTTTATGGTGGTGCTCACTACCCTGTGTCAGAATTCCAAAGGTGCCCCCACACTCGGAAAGGTCGTGGACCCCTGCTCTAGCCAGTATAGTACACTGGCTCCCTCACACTGGCAGCCCCCCCCACATGTTTTCAGACTCCCATCTAAAATACAGAGATAATAATACAGGCCTTACAAGATGCCACAAAGATCACAAGAAGAGATGAATTGCTTCAAACATTTGAAAGCATGATGTAATTCCGAGATATCATCACCTATTGGCTAGTGCTCATGCTGTCCCTGACGATGTGCAACTCAACTCCGCCTCACTCACACACTGGCTCCATATTGAGTCCCCATAATGTGAAAAAGACTCCCCTTTACATTGATGTGTCAAATCATTGACCATAGGGTTGCCAGCCTCCAGGTGGGGCTGGAGACCTCCTGCTTTTACAACTGATCTCCAGTTAACAGAGAATCAGCTCCCCTGGAGAAAATGGCTACTTTGAAGGGTGGAGTCCATGGCATTGTACCATGCTGAGGCCCCTCCCCTCCCCAAACCCCACCCTCTCCTGGATCCACCCCCAAAGTCTCCAGGTGTTTTCCAACCCAGAACTGGCAACCATAATTAACCAGCATTTGCAAGGCCCAGTCACCATCTTGACTGAAAGGTTATCATGTGTGATACCCAGTCTGCAGGATGAGGACGGCTCAGGGGAGCAATCCACGCGGCCATTCCCTCTCTCCCCCTTGTAAAAGAGGGGCAGAACAGATGTCCTCCAGCACGTGAGATAGGAGCCTTTAAGCCCCAAAGATGGACTGTGTCCCACCTTTCTGCCCTCACATTTTAAAAGCATTCAAATTAACCCCCCCCCACCACCACACATCATTAAAACAAAAAATATCATAGCATCCCAGAGTTGGAAGGGGCTGTACAGGCCCTCTAGTCCAACCCCATGTTCAATGCAGGATCAGCCTAGAGCATGGAGAATGACATATCAGTAGCAATTAACGCATTGGTCAGGAAGGAGGGACCATGGAGGGAATGCCAAACAAAACGAAAGAGCCTTCACCCACTGGTGGACATTCGCAAAAGAAGGGGATAGACAAATCTCCCTAGGGAGAGAGTTGCAGAGCTTTGGCGCTGCGACCGAGGACGGAGGCCCTCTCCCATGTTACCAGTTTTGTAAAGTAACAAGGACCCAATCACCCATGCCCAAAATGGCTTCCTGCCAGGTCCTGTTACCACAGATGATGTTCACCGAGGACGGAGGCCCTCTCCCATGTTGCCAGTTTTGTAAAGTAACAAGGACCCAATCACCCATGCCCAAAATGGCTTCCTGCCAGGTCCTGTTACCACAGATGATGTTCATCTACTTCCCCTTTCTCCCTTTGCCTCTTGATTGAGGACCAGTTCCTGACCTCTACTACCGCTAGA
>NW_015169309.1:93869-95638 GCF_001447785.1 Gekko japonicus
CTTGTACCTGAAGGCGGGCTGGGGGGGGGGTCTGCAACTTACCTGGCTGCTTCTTGCTCCTCGTGGCCCGAATGAGGGCTGCTGGGAGCAGGGGGTGGGGTTTGTTGCATGTGCCCGCCCCCTGGGCTCCTTACTGCTGGAGCTCCGCTCCTGTGCACTCCTGCAGGAAATGACCCCTGAGTATTTCATAGCACATTTCATAGCACATAACCTAAACTAGGAGGTCAGGCCAGAGCTGGCAGCTTTATAGGGCCGAATGAAGCCCCATCGGCCAGTTTGGGGTAGTAGTTAGGAGTGCAGACTCTAATCTGGGAGAACCAGGTTTGATTCTCTACTGTTCCACATGCAGCTGCTGGTGTGACCTTGGGTCAGTCATATGTTCTTTCAGAGCTCTTCTCTCAAGGACCGTTCTTGAGAGACCTCTCTCAGCCCCACCTACAGGGTGTCTTGTTGTGGGGAGGGGAAGGGAAAGGGATTGTAAGCCTCTCTGAGACTCCTTCGGGTAGTGAAGGGCGGGGTATAAATCCAATATCATCTTCTTCTTCTTCGAGTCACCTGATCTCTGCTGAACTTGTAGGTGCAATTTATTTAATTAATTCATTTATACCCCTCCTCTCTCCCCAATGGGGGCTCAACGCAACTTACATCATTCTCCTCTCTTCCATTTCATCCTCACAAAAATCCTGTGAGGTAGTTGAGGCTGAGAGGGCATGACTGGCTGTAGGTCACCTAGTAAGCTTCCATGGCGCATGTGGGGATTTGAATCCAGGTCTCCTAGACACTAGTCTGACACTCTTAGCCACTACACCATACTGGCAGTGCAATACCGCCATCTGCTTTTGGAGGGGTGAGGGTGTTGAATAGGGTTGCAATGTTCCCAATGATGGTGGGGGATTCCTTGCCTTGCCTGCAGACAGCAGGAGAGAGAAAGAAAAATTAAAGTTGCCATCAGCGACAATGTGACATTACTTCTGGGGAAACCTGGCAGCGACATCATGCCTCTCAAAGAATCATCAGAATCCCTAGGTGATTCCTAGAGTGGACTGATGTCACTTCCAGTGGAAATCTAGAAATGACATCAGTCCACTCTAGGAAGTGCCAAAAAAGTTATGGTTTTACCATAGAGTTTCCGGCAATTCCTAGAGAGGTGTGGTGTCACTTCCAAGTTTTCCCAGAAATGACATCACACCATTGCTGATAGCCTCCCCTACCCTGGTTTCCTGCTGGTTGCCAGACTAGGTCTTAAGCACAGCAGAAAGTAGGCAAGTGATTCTTCCTCAGATAACCTATCACATTCTTCTATTGACTTACACTTTGAGGGCAACCTATTGGAGCATTAGATATTAACGATTTGTCATCCTCTTCAGCCACCCTCATCCCCACTCACCATATTTTCAAAATAGGTTTTGCTTGTAGTCTGTTGGCTCGGAGACAGTAGGTAGCACAGTAACATAGGAATATCAGGCAGAGTGCAATCCTGGACCTATGAGTTTGCAGGCCCTCATGTTTCAGTACCACAAGTTCCCATTGCCTCTTTGCCATTTGTATCACCCAAGCCACAAGTTAGCCATCCTTAGAGTTGGATATCATGGATCCGTTCCACTAATGATAGTGCCTTCCTCTGACTCAATGTGCCCTCCCCTGACACAGAGGAAGAGGCCAGCGTCTAACAGAACTGATCTCTGGAATCCAACCTGTTACTTAGAACCTAATAAATTCCCTCCCCCAACCCCACCCGAGGATGCCTTTAAGATTTTTACATGTTTCTG
>NW_015169310.1:0-3564 GCF_001447785.1 Gekko japonicus
GAGGTCTGGGGTGCAGTATTCTTTTCATAACACTAGGTGCAGTAGACAGAAGAACCCAAGTTTTGATTCTACCTACAATTGGCTTTATTTTCTTATATTCATTTTTGCCACATAAAGAACTTTGGTTTATTATATATAATTTTCCAGTTTTCAACATAGTGGCTGCCAAAGGCTGCTCCCAAATGTAAGTTTGGTATTATTTGTATGCGTACATTTATTGCCTCACACAGGAAAACTGTTTTAATTTGTCATGATCCATTATGTTCAGGAGTTTAGCAAGCCAGATGAAACTGATTAGAATCCTGTTGTTAAGATATGTATCAGCAAGTAAGGTGAAAGATTACAGTGTCGTCTATAAGAGAGTACAGAACTTTGCAGAAAGCTCGACAGAAATCCTGGTTGGAGACATAAATAGTGACATGTGGAGTAGAGGGATATATTTGCATGAACCAGCTGACTGCATTTAATTTAGCTGGGATTTAAACAGCTCTGCACATGAGTAGAAGGGATTTCTGCAAGCAAACAATGGGTGGTTTGTAGATGTGTCTCCCTGTGACAAATTACATACCATCCCAGGGGTTCTGTGACCCTCAAGTTATTTAAGGTGGTGGGTCAAGGAAAAAGCATTGGTACGTGAGTTCTTTGGATCTTGAGGAAGGAATTCTATAAACTGCTGTCTCCAGATTCAGTGTGTCAGATTTCCAATCAATTACAATTAAATGTTTCCATTTAGCAGAAAAGATCTATCATATACTGCTAGAGAGATACTACCCCCATAAGGCACTATATTGAAGAGCTGTCCTTACAGATAACAAAGTTGCCTCCAAGGATACCTTGGACATGTTAATACAAAGTGTAGAAAAAAGATCTAAGTATCTTTATATTCTATACAGAATATTGAACGGCTTATTAAATAATGAAATTTCTCTGGAGAAATAATTGGAAGACTCCCAGTGCAAGCCAGCATCTGAGACACCTAGGTTCAGATCCGTAGCTCTGCCACAGAAACCCTTCAGTGGGCTTAGACGGGTGTAAAGCTGTTTAGGATTACAGTGCAAATTTGGCTCCTTCAGGAGAATCCATAATTATTCTCTCCTGCAACGAACTTTGAAACCATTTTTAACTATGTGTTCTGGTACATAAGCAGAGGAAATAGCACTAACTATGGTGTAATTTTTGTTATCTCTACAGACTAAACAATTACAAGAAATCTTGGCTGTATAAGTTGGGATCTCTCTTTGTTGTAGTGCACCTGCTAGCAAATGCAGCTTACTCGGGTGTGTCACTCTACGTATCACACTTCAATTATCCTGGAGGAGTTGCGATGCAAAAATTGCACCAGTTGGTGCCGCCAACCAAAAGTGCGTAAAGCTGAGGTGAAACTGTAGGAGAAGCTTGTAGCTTGTACATCTGACAGTCCTTAGGCCATATAATGTAAACGTTTATATTGTAAATGGTGGGAGGAAGAAAAGGGGAGTGCAGCTTGGACAAGAGAAATGAAAGAGGTGAAACTGTAGGAGAAGGCTTGTAGCTTGTACATCTGACAGTCCTTAGGCCATATAATGTAAAAGTTTATATTGCAAATGGTGGGAGGAAGGAAAGGGGAGGAGCTACTTGGAGGGGCTGCTGCTTGGACAAGAGAAATAAGATAAATAGGGCTGTTGTTATGGGCATCTATTAGTCCCTTCTTGAACATCCTACTTGAGGTAAGTTAAGGATCCTAGATCTTCTCCACTCTGAATCCTCCCTTCTCAAACTGCTTCTTTCATTCATTCAGATATGAATATCCTGCTCTTCTCCTCAGTGGGCCTCCAAAGCAGCTTACAACATTGTTCTTCATGGTGGAGTAACACCGTGTTGATAGAATAGTTGTAATACTTGGAGTGTAGGCCAGTACTGTTCACACAGACAAGAACCATAGTGATTGATTGTGGCGAGATGAAGAACTGTTTGGCAGAGGAAAGAACTGCACAGTCAGCTGAGAGGCCTTTCAAGGAACGTTAAAGCAGGATGGCAGCAAGATAGAGGTCTTTGAGGGAAAATCTAGCCAGAGCCCAGTAGCAAGAGTCATAGAGTTGGAAGGGGCCAAACCACTTCTCTGTGCAGGAAATCCAGAGGTGTAGCATCCCCAACAGATGTCTGTGCCAACCATCAAATGAGTGCGGTCCCACACTGCTTCCCTAAGGCTGAGACAAACCTTATGAGAGGTGTCTGAAGGAAGGAAGGCTTTCAGTTGACAAAAGTTTATCCTAACACACCTGGCAGTTCCCCAGAAGTTTTTGACTTATTCTATAGGGCAGGTAAACAAAGCGCTGCGATGGCTCAAGTGGTTAAGATGCTGAACTGCAGGCTGTGGAAGGTCGGTAGTTCAGCAGTTCGAGACCCGAGTGTGCCGCATGATGGAGTGAGCTCCCGTCTCTAGTTCCAGCTCCTGCCAACCTAGCAGTTCGAAAGCAAGAAATTGCAAGTAGATAAATAGGTACCACTCCAGTGGGAAGGTAACAGTGTTCCGTGCGCCTTGGTGTTTAGTCATGCCGGCCACATGACCATGGAAACGTCTTCGGACAGCACTCGGCTTTGAAACGGAGATGAGCACTGCAACCCTAGAGTCGGACTCGACTGGCTTTCGAGCAAGGGAACCATTACCTTTTTATAGGGCGGATAAAGTCTGCTTCCTTAAGGGCCTCCCCCCCCATCCCATCTTCACTCCTTCCCATGGAGTCCTGTCTCTCCTTTTTCATGCCTGTTCTCCACTGAGAGTCCTGTGGACATCAGAATGGTAGGGATTAGTTTTTTGGAATGATCAAGAATTCATATTCTGTTCAAGACAGATTCTCACAGAAGCTTGTGTAGACTGATAGCAGCACTCTGTATCTGAAGAATTGCTAACAAGCAGATGTTATTCTCTTTCTGCATCTCATCTGCAGTGTCTGAGAGGAAACTCATGTGAGGGAAATAGATTGCATCCAAGTTGGACACTTTAGTATCTTGTTGCAGAAACACAGTTCTGTTTGTTGGCCCTTTCAGTTATATGGTATATATAACGCTCTCAAATATTCCTGTATCAAGGCACAGTTTGTTCTCTTTTCAGATGTTTCTGTCCACATCGATGCAGCCTCAGCACAAACTGGAGTCTCTCGATTTTTAGAAGTCAATTCAAATTGGAAGTAAGAAGCAGGGTTTTTTAGCATTTTCTCTCTCTATGATAATTGCTTTCCCCTGTCAAGTGTGCTTGTCAATACAGGGATAACACACAATACACCCTCCCAGGGCTCTTTTTGTAGAAAAAGCCAAGCAGGAACTCATTAGCATAATAGGCCACACCCAACAGCAGAAACTCATTAGCATATTAGGCCACACCCCTGACAGCACAGCTCATTAGCACATTAGGCCGCACCCCCATGTTACCAGAAGTGTGGTCATCCAGCCACACCCACCTTTTGCTTCTTATTCTGTTTCCCTTGTTTGTTGTCCAAACCCAGGGCCTTTTTTTGTAGCAGGAACTCCTTTGCATGTTAGGCCACACACCCCTAATGTAGCCAATCCTAACGAGTGCCTGCTGTT
>NW_015169310.1:3685-41886 GCF_001447785.1 Gekko japonicus
CAGTAGTCTTAAGCACACGTACACACATTTATGCAATAAAAACAACAAGTAAAACATCAACACTATTTAAAAAGCTCATAAATGGACAATAGGGTATGTTATCCCAATATGAGTGTGTTACACTGGCTAAAATCGTCAAACCACATGAGATAATTCTTCCGACTGGTGCCCGCTACATCAAATCAGAACAGTCTGAACTTTCCCCACCTTGTTCCTTTTTTTTTGCCACCAGGGCCAAAAACATGGCCACTGCTTTGGTGACTGAATCAGCTCTGTCAGATAAAAGAACAGAAATTGACCAGGGAAGGGAGGGGAGATTTTCTTTTATCAAGATAGGTATAATATACTTCTGCCTCTCCATCTTCCAGTTGGGGCAAGCTAGCACTATGTGATCCATTGTCTCCACCCTACCTAGGCTACAGTCGCACAGCCGTTCAGAAAACGGGATGCCCTGAAAGCGGTCCAAGACTACATTCGATGGAAACGTATTCAGTCTAGCCAGCGTGAAGGCTCTGCGAAGTGCCGAACTTTTGAGAGTGTAGCAATAAGTAGGAATCACCGACGGCGGTGGAAGGCCAAGGGCTAGACCCAAGCATGTACGCCGAGCTCTACACAATGTACTGCTGAGGTCCACTTCCCTTAATTTGAAAGGATTTATTACACTGTGAGCATTAGGAAAATGGAGGACAAATGGGGGGAGAAAACCCACCCTCATTTGTCAGATGGGCTTCTTAAGTTTGACAAGATTTGCCTAGAGGTAAATAGTTGCTTCCTTTAGGTGATGCTATACCTAGACACTAACCAGGTCCAGGCAAGCTGGAAGATACAATTTGACAAATGTATAAGTTTACTTACAGAGAGTAACTCGGGGAAGGGATTCAAATCTCTTTAAGTTTTCCATGGAGATAAAGTATTTCTTATTTATACTTTTGGCAAAATCTAAATGAGGGATTTTCTCCCCAGTATAACTTAATAATAATCTAGGAGAAAATTTCATTTAGTCCAGAAACTGGGAGTATGCTCCTAAACTAAGGAAACTCATTTTTACAGAGACTCTTACTTTTGGCACTGGGATGTTTTAATACCAAAGAATGGGTATGTGCGAAGCACATAATCTAGGCCAGGAATGTCAAGTCCCAAGTGTGAAGAAAACTGGTTTAATAGATTTTCAACAAAAACTTATTTTAGTAGGCCATCTGAGGGGTTTCCAAAAGTGGAACATATTTCACCTTTAAGAAACCAAAACATTATGATAAAACAGAGACAAGATTAATAATATTTAAAACAGATGCAAGCTCGCTATTTTGTCTATTTGCTTACTTAGTTTATACTCTGATTTCCCCCCCCCAAAGTGGCTTACATCACTCTGTTCTCCTTTATTTTATCTTCACAACAACCCTCTGAGGTAGGTTATGCTGAGTGTGTGAGTGGCCCAGGGCCACCCAGCAAGCTTCCACAGCAGAGTGGGGGGATTCAGACCTGGGTTTCCCAGATCCTAGCCTGACACTCTAATCCCTACACTATACTGGCTGTCTATGCCAGGAGTCCACAAACTTGTTGAACCTGAGGTCACATTTGGAATTTTAAGAGCTGGTAGTAGGTGCCATAAACAAGTGGTTGCCATAGTAGTGGTAACAATCCAAAATGGCTGCCATGGGGGTTGGTCCAACCACAAAATCTTGGCAGATTCCCAGCTACAAACATCCTTCTATAATGGAACCAGCTGTTTCCTGATGGGTGCTCCCTGTAATATAAAGTTAATGCCTCTTGGGTTTTTCTGAGCCCCCTCTGGCTCCAGTGAAGTGGAAGATAGTCAGGACTGACTGGCGGCTTTGGAGGAAAAGATGCCTTGGGGAAGAACCTACGGAACACCTGGAAACATATAGGTGGGCACCAGGGTATCCAGTTTGGTGTTGTGGTTAAGTGCACAGACTCTAATCTGGGAGAGCCGGGTTTGATTCCCCACTCCTCCACTTGCACCTGGCTGGATGACCTTGGGCAAGCCGTAGCTCTGATAAGAGCTGTTCTTGAAAAAGAGCAGTTTCTGTCAAGAGCTCTCTGAGCCCCGCCTACCTCACAGGGTGTCTGTTGTGGGGAGGGGAAGGGGAAGGAGTTTGTAAGCCGCTCTGAGACACCTTTGGGTAGTGAAGGGCGGGGTATAAATCCAATCTCATCTCTTCTTCTTCTATCCATGGGCACCACATTGGGCATCTCTGTACTATGAGGCATGTAGGGTTTGAGCATTGAAATAAGCGTGGTGATTCATTGGGGACATCTAAACCATTCCATGGCCATGCCTACATTTGCCCCAAGGGGAGAAAAAGGACAGGAACTTGATTCTCTTCCTCCAAAGACTTGACTGCAACTAGCTTGACATAAATGCTAATTCAAGGCAGGCTCTCTCACCCCAGCCTTTGTAGTCCTTGCGTCAGACGAAAGGATTTATCCATGTGGGGAACTTTAGAATAATAGTATGCAGGGAAGCTTCCATCCTAATAACAGCTTCTATAGTATCCAGAAGCAAAGTGTTGCTTGAGGAGTTGGCAGGTGCTGAGCTTTGATAATAACCTGCCCAGACTTTCAGTTACAATTGGCAGATGAATCTGATATGCTACTCGACAGCCGGAATGAAGTTTCTGAGGAGGGTAGGAAATTTGCCTTGTGATCAGCTTGTGAAACCAAAATCTGCAGAAGTGTATTCCCTGCCATTTTGGACCTTTAAAAAAAAATTCACGTGGCACAGAAGTAGTCCCCCTTTTTCAGATTCGGCTTACCTAGCTGACCACACTATTCCATGCTGCAATTGTACTGCCAGAATGCACTGTGTGTGGGGCTGCCCCTGAAGAGAGAGTGTATGCTATACATTGTAGAAAACGTGGCAGCTAGACTTGATGGGTTAAGTGTTATGAACACGTTACCCCAAGCTGAAGATTGCTACAGTGGTTTCCAGTTTGCTTCTGTGCTGCTGTTTACCTTTGAAGCATTTCACGGCCTGGGAACCCCATATCTGCAGAACCTTTTGTCCAAAAGGTAGCTCTGGTCATAAGACCAGGGATTATTAGCAGTCCCCCCCCCCCAAGTTACTGAGAACTGTTTTTGCTCAGTCTTGGACTTTCTTGGTGGTCACTCCAATTGAAGGTCAAAGAAGACGGGGACAGCAAAGGATGAGATGGTTAGACAGTGTCATAGATGCAACAAACATGAAATTGAGCAAACTTCAGAGGACAGCGGAAGACAGGAGGGCCTGGCATGATCTGGTCCATGGGGTCGCAAAGAGTCGGACTCGACTGTGCGACTGAACAACAACAATTCCTGTTTTATGGAATAGGCTTCCTGAGGATGCGAAGAAGACCCAGCATTGCAGAGATTTCAGAGGCTGACCTGACCTGAATGGTCCAGGCTAGCCTGGTCTTGTCAGATCTCAGAAGCTAAGCAAGGTTGGCCCTGGTTAGTACTTGGATGGGAGCCCACCAAAAAAGTCCAAGGTTGCTATGCAGTGGCAAGCCACCTCCGAATGGCTCTCGCCTTGAAAATCCTATGGAGCTGCTGTAAGTCGGCTGTCGCTTGATGGCACTTCACACACACTGTAAAGGGGGAGTTTTTGCCAATGTGCTTTTTTTACTGACATAAGCCTCTTTGACTCTCATTGGAAAGCGGGATATAAGTACTTTCAAGAAAAATGCATTGTCACGATTCACAACCTGCCAGAGAGCAGCCGTGTCCATGAGGGAAGCTGGCAGAAAAAAGTGACCGTTGTAGAATCAGAATCACTTTATTGTATGTGGCCATAGGTAAAGGTAAAGGTTCCCTTGCTCGAAAGCCAGTCGAGTCCGACTCTAGGGTTGCGGTGCTCATCTCCGTTTCAAAGCCGAAGAGCCAGCGCTGTCCGAAGACGTTTCCGTGGTCATGTGGCCGGCATGACTAAACACCAAGGCGCACAGAACGCTGTTACCTTCCCACCGAAGTGGTACCTATTTATCTACTTGCAATGTCTTGCTTTCGAACTGCTAGGTTGGCAGGAGCTGGAACTAGAGACGGAGCTCACTCCGTCATGCGGCACACTTGGGTCTCGAACTGCTGAACTACCGACCTTCCACAGGCTAGAGTTCAGCGTCTTAACCACTTGAGCCACCGCAGCTCCCCCATAGGCCTTCACAATATCAAAAAGTGACCTTTGTCGTGCCTGAGAATCAGTTAAGTATGAAACAAAGCTCCGGATAGCAGAGAGTAGCGCAACAGTCGGCATTTTTAGGCTGAACTGGTACGGGGCTGAGGGCCATTAATTGGTGTGATTAACTGGAGCCAGCCAGCCAGGCTCTTCCATGAGCTCCCCCATTGCCGATTTCCTGATGCAGCCTTCTCCACCCTTTGCCGATGCTGGAGGATGTTTGTGTTCCACCCAGACTAGTACTGCCAACTCAGTCCATCGCAGCAAAGAAAATAAATTGGGAGTAACCTTATCTTCCATTGGAATTACCTTGCACATTTGAAGGAGAGAGGAAGCTCAGACAGGAGTCTCCATGGAATGTGTGGTGGAAGCTCCTTTGAGGGTCAAAAGAGACCTTTTGTAACTAGAAGCTGCAGAACGGGTGTGGTGCTCTAGAAACGTTTTGAGATTCTGCAGCACCAAGGCTTCTTACACCAAATAATCTGCTGGCTAAAAATAGTTTGGAAGAACGTAATGGGAATTTATATGTTTATCCCGCACACTACAGTTTACAGGCTTGTGCATTACCTGACAACTCAAAAGCAACTTAATCAAATTTCCTTCCCCAGATAGATACTAGGTTGCAGTTCTGTTGTTCTAGCTTCTCCAGTGGTCAGTCTTCACTTCTGGGATCCTGGCTCCTCCTCTCCTGTGGCAGGGTCGTAATCTTTTGCCATCCGGAGGGGGGGGCCCCTATCTGTCAGGATCCACAGCAAGACAATGAAGTACACGCTTCCAAGAAGGTTTTACTTTTATTGAAAAGCCATAGATGCAGTAACATGAACACTGTTAGGAATGGCGGGTTACCTATGCGCATAATAGGATATAGGGCTTTCGTATGCACACACCCCTCCCCACGTAGTACCCAGTTAGATGGGTTCCTGCGCGCGGGCATTTGGCAGAGTTCTAACGGCTGCAGAAGCTGGGAACGTAAGAAGCTTCCCACGAAACCTAGACACACCAACTCCTCCAGTGGCCTTGAGAGATATTCGTTACAGCTAAGAGGCAATTAAGCGCATGGGAAGGAATGCACAGCAATCAGAAACATACACCACACTCATGGCAGCATAGCTGACACTATCCCAGAACTCTCCAGTTCTTTGGCCCTGCCGCGGAAGCAGGACATATCTTACAGTGGTCCTAAGAACGCTGCAATCTGAAGAAGATCAGAGCAACTCAACAAGGGAGAGAAGACTCCCAGGCTTGTAGAGAGCCCCCCCCTTCCCATTGCACCGCACACCAGTGGTGGACTACCATGGCGGCAAGGAGATGGGAGCCGCTGGCGACGGGGATATTCTCTCTTGCCATGGTGCTTCTCACACTGGCACTTCGGCAGCGCTTCCAGCCCCAGCACTGGGAGTTCCGCCATTGATCTGGGAGGCCTTGAAGTGCCAGCCGCAGTCGCACCATGGCTCCCTGGCCCCACGTGCAGCTTTTGAGGCTGCAGAAGGGGCCAGCTTCAGGATACTGCTCCGCCTGCCGCTGTAGCCCAATCCGTCCCTCCTGAATCCCAGCAAGACCGAAGCCAGATAAAATTAGCGGGGTTTGCCTAGCAGTGGAAGGAGTACTTTCTGTTTCACTTTTAGGGAACGCTCCTTACGTAGGAGGGAAACGGCTACGAAGGCGGGCCTCCCGGCTTCTCAGCCTCCTGAAAGCATGGTCTCGGATTTGGACCTTCCTTATCCCCCAGCCTCCACCTCCATCCCAGGCTCTCAGCCTGAGATGCAAAAGAAAAAGAGAAACTCAGATCTTAGATCTCTCAGGGGGAAACAGCCAGGCCAGCCTTCTAACCTGTATTAACAAGGGGATGAGGAAAGAAATCAGGGCGGCTATGAGCCAGTCTAACCAGAGCAGAAAAAACCCCTGCCAAATCCCCCAGCAGTCGCCTTTAAGACTGTCTTTCTAGAGGGTATCACCTCAGCTAGAAGCTGCATGCAGTGTCAGTAGTGCTACGGTTGGACCCTGCTTTCATCCCTAAAGTTAATTCTGCTTTTCATACAGCGGAGGAGGTGATTCTGCCCTCTTTGTTTAGATGTTCTGAGGGCTCTGCATTTCTGTTTGGATATAGTTGTGTCACTGACTATATGTTTGTCTCTTTCAGGAAGGCTTCAGTGGGAAAGAGAGTATCTGTGTCCACTTTAAGTAGGTGGGTTAGCGGGTGCATCATTCTGGCCTATCATACCACAGGTCTGGATCTGCCACAGGGCATCAGGGCCCACTCCTTAAAAGTGGCGGCTCCCTCAGCAGCATATAGATCTTTTCCTTCTCTAGAGATTATATGTAAGGCTGCTACCTGGAGGTGAGTGCCCTTGTTCACCAGGCACTACAGGATAGACAAGGTAGCCACAGCTGAAGCCGCCTTTGGGAGGATAGCCCTACAACACACTCTTCTGGACTAGGAGATGAGTCTTCCTGCCCAGGGCACACTGCTTTTGTATGTCCCAGAAATGAAGACTGGTCCACCCCTTGACCACTGGAGAACAGAAGATTTATTTCACTTAGGTCGAATCTGCATTTGCCTTTCCTACCGGTGTCCCAGCCTTCTGACTCCGTCTTCAAAAAAGCTGTCTACATTTGGTTTCGTTTTCACACCTCAACAGTGCTAGCATACTTCTGCACGTCCACATATGTTGATCACCTTCTCGTGGGGGCTCCACTGTCATTGCGCCTCCCCACTGCTTTAAAAGAATCTTCTCCAAACAACGTTCAAACAAGCATAGAGAAAGACGGGCGTCACAGCAGCACGAAACTGATTTAAAAATGCAAATGCAGATTCGACCTTACTGTGAATCTTCCTTCTTGGTGGACTAGGGGTGGGTCAGTTTTCGCCACCCGAGGTTTTTTCTCCAGTGTGGGCTCCTAGTGCCGAGGGGATCTACTTTTGGAATTTAGGCTTCCAATTTTCTAGCCACCTGGACATGTCTGTCTGAAGTGCTTGTAGGCTAGGGAGGGGTTTCTGTTCTGGCTCCACTAGTGTTAGCAGAATATGTGAACTGGTTCCCTTTGAGGTTAGTTACAGTTGTTTTAAAAACAACAACAGGAGTTTCTGAAAGTGTTTATGTTCTGAGTTGCCAGTTGTTATGAAGAGGGGGAATTACAGCTTGGATACAGACCGGAGAGTTCTGGGAAAGGCCTCTCACCTCCAGATTGCAAAAGATTACAACCCTGCCACAGGAAAGGAGCCAGGATCCCAGAAGTGAAGACTCACCCGCCCCTAGACCACCAAGAAAGAAGATTCACAGTAAGTGAAACAAATCTTCCGTTCTGGACATTTTGATTACATGCTCCAAATTTCCATATTCTAATCTACATAATACTCTCCTAAGTGACACTGTTCCTGGCAGCCTTCTTCACTAACATTCCTATTGGTTGTCATAAAATACAAGAGTAAGGATGCCTACCAAGCAGTGATCTTATTAGGGTTTCTCTGCTGATGCCTAAAGTGACATGGGACAGCTTGGTGTTGACTAGAATTTGACTGAGAAAGGATACTGAGTCGAATGCCAGCTTTGACTGCTATGCAGGCTGACACTTCTTGGAAAGGGTAGGGGGCTTGGATCCACTGGAGCATTTCCACACAGGGAAAGATTGCCATCTGTGAAGCAAAATTTTCTTGCCTTCCGTTACAACCCAAGATGCTCCCCCCCCCTCCCGTAAATTACATTCCGTTCACAGAATCTGGCAATGATGACCTCATGTTCTCTCCTGGGGCTTCTGTAATGCATTCTGTGTGGGGTGAGAAAGTCATTATCCACCTTAGGAAATCCTTCCGTTCACAGAAACGGCCAGGATCTGGCAATGATAACCTCATGTTCTCTCCTTCTGGGGCTTCTGTAATGCATTCTGTGTGGGGCTGCCTTTGAAGATCTCTCCAGAACAGGGTGGCATGCTGCAGTGATAAAGAATTGGATTGGTTACCAGTTGGTTTTGACCTGATTGGCCCGAGTTTCTTAAAAAAAGGATCATCTCATGTATCAACCTGCCTCTACTTTCCACTATTGATGCTTAGTGGGCTCAGGAGTCATACATGGCTCTTTCAGATCCCTCCTGTGCAGGCCTGTAGCAGGGGGTGGGGAGATGCCCCCTCAGGAGGGGAGGGAGCCAGCAGGCATGGTCTTACTGGGTCTTCCTGCTTCTGAAGTGGTAGATTTTTGTGTGGCACGGCCATGCATCTCTCCCCCTCCCCTCCTGAAGGGGCTGGGCTGCAGCCCAGCAGGACGGGAGGGAGAGGCGGGACCCTGAAGGGGGGAAAGTTAAAAGGGCAGAGCTTTGCAGGAAGGGAGGCGTAGCAGGAGGATCTAGCACGCTCCTGCTAGATCAGCCAGCCTGCTGGCGGCCTCCCAAAGTAGCTGCCTAACCAACGGTTGAGCTGCTTTGGTGGGCAGAAGCAAGGGCAGCGGGCTCCGGTTTTTCCAGAGTGTGGCTGAGAAGGCAGGGAGAGCACTCGGTGCGCTGAGCCTGAGCAGGACCCACTGAGAAGAAAGAGGTGGCTGTAGCTTGCCCAAGTGGGAAGACGGGGTCAGCCAGCCAACATGTGCCGGCAGCTGCCTCAGCTTCATTGCTCCGGTGCCTTCTCCACGTGGAGCTGGAGGAGGTCCCATTGCTCCACCGATTCCATGCCTGGTGGGATGTCAGAGCCCGTCCTTGCCCAGTTTTTTGCCCCACCTCCTTTTTGGGGAGAGGCTGGTGTGGGACGATGCTGGGGATTTGGCTTTATTGCATGGAAGCACGAAGACCTGGCATGTCCCCCCCCCCCAAAAAAAAATAATTCTGGCTATGGGGCTGCACCTGTGAGTCTTCTAAGCACTGTTCCCAATATGGCACTTGCATCAAGTTCTATGAAAGTGGGCAAAGCCCTTGCCCAGTGGGCCTATGGTTGGCAGTTGATTCCCACCTTGAAACAGCTGCAGCCAGAGAAATGAGTAAGTGGAAAGCCTCCCTGGCTTCATGCTGGGGATAGAAGTAAATGTAGCTCTTTTGGTTGATGGTAATTGTGAGTGTTTCCTGGCCTGGGTAGCCCACGCTAGCTCGATTTCAGCAGATCTTGGAAGCTAAGCAGGGTCAGCACTAGCTAGCATTTGAGTGGGTGACCTCCAAGGAACAGGGAGTGGCAAACCACCTCTAAACATCTTTTGCCTTTAAAGCCCCATGGGGTTGCCTTAAGTCAGCTGTGACTTGATGCACTTTCCAGCACCAGTTGTGAATGTGGTTCTCCATGAGCTGCGGAGTGAGTACCACAGATTTACAATGTGTTCACAGAGACCTATCTAGGTACCCTGGCCTTCTGAAGTGTGGGTTCAGGAGGGTGAAACTTTTTCAGTGGTGGTGCCATGACTGAAATTCTCTCTCCCATGACACTAATCTAGTACCTTCTTTGGTTCTGCTTTTTAGCATCAGGTGACAACTTGTTTCATTTAGTATTTGATTGAGTTGTTGTGACTGAAATTCTCTCTCCCATGACACTATTCTAGTACCTTCTTTGGCTCTGCTTTTAAGCATCAGGTGACAACTTGATTGTTTCATTTAGTATTTGATTGAGTTGTTGGTCTCATTGTCCTTGAGAGGTGTTGTCAAGTTTTTAAGATCCAGAAATATTGTCCTTTTTTAGTTTCATCAATCGATCACTCATATCTTTATTGCATCAGCAAGCAAGCCATAAAAACAATGATTCCATCAAAATTAAAAATAAAAATTCCAGACATTTTAATAGGAAAAATTAGAACACATAATGATCATTTAAAATATCTCAAAATCAAACCACTTTACAAACCAAATGTGTTTTTTTCTGTTGCTGGTCTTATCCTTTTGTGATGACAGTTTAAATGTTGTAACTCCTTTGGGAGCTGCTTTCAGTTTTACGAATGTGGAAGAAATATTTTTTCTTTTTTTAAAGTATGGTATCATTTTGTTTAGAAATCACATTTTCTAAATTGGAAGGCTATACACAATAGTAGATGCATCTGAACTGGTTGTGGGCACCAATTAATGAAAGGAAAGGATCCTCTTGCTTATTACAAGTTCCAAAGCTGAGCTGGCAATAATGCTCACATCCAGCTTCAAAAAATTAACACAAGAGGGATTATTATTCACAGAGTTCAAAGAGGGTATTTAAATCTTACTAGAAGAGCAAATCTCTTGGCTTGTAACATGAGAAGCATACATAAAATCCAGTTTCAGTAAATGTTGGCGCTGTTAAATGTCTTTCTCTCACCTGCCTTCAGAAAGTGGTAGAGCATTCAACCACAGAAGCCTATACATAAACTAAATGCATTTATCTTCAATATTACCAATAACTCAAATGGAAGTCCTTATTATGTATGCCCTGTTCCTATAGATTGGAGTAGTTACCAAAGTGAGCTTGCTTCTGTAGCTTACAGGTGGTGCAGATTTCTCCTGCTATGCTCTGTTCAGTGGGGAAAGACTGCCACAAGTCCCACTGGACAAGAGCCTTGCCCACTTTCCTGAAACATTGGGGCAGTTGCTGCATTAGGGAATGGTGCTCAGAAGAGCACTGGGTGGCATGTTGAAGAGCCACATGTGGCTTCTGTCACTGAGTATTATGGATGTAGTGCTCCATAGTAGCTATGAAAACTCCAACGTGGTGTTCTCTGTCCCTACCAAAATCTAAATACTTCATGCTGGAACTGAGCCTGCAAAGATCTTTGCTTAAAGTTCAGAGATTCCATATTATTTTCCACAGTATCTTGACTGTTCTATAACCAGCTCCTTACAGTTTGTGATTGTGTGTCTTTGGAGGACAGTTAGGTTTTTCCAGTTTGGAGGTGACATGATGGTGGTGGCAGCTTCCCAAGGTACAGGTTGCAGCTGGCCGGAATGCTAGTTGCTAGGGCAGGGGAAGTAATTTTGTCCACTCTTGGTCTTCCCACCAATCAGCTCTATAGTCAGCTGTTGTCCTTTGTTCACCCACAGCACAACTTCAGTTCTCCCAGCGGCAGTAGGGAAATCAAATTATGATGACTATTACAACCTCTAATTTTTTTTAGAACTAGATGTAGTTATGCCACAATTGCTCACATGTCATATGCCTTTTAGAAGCACATATGCAGCTCTTTGTGTTCATAGTGTTTTAAGGGTAGCTTGATAGGGGAGGGGGGTGGGGTGTTATCAGAAAAGTCTTATATCCCTTTACACAGAGCTGGGGATGTTTAGAACAGGACAGTTGTATTTTTAATCCTTTTTGCAGTGCCTGATTTCTTGTTCTATTATAGGTATGACAAACGGGAAGGCCTGAAACCAGGTGACCAGCTCGCATTCTCATACACACACATACTTATGGAGATGGACCCTATTCAGGTGTCGCATTACAAGATGACCCACCACATAGTGGCGCAAATTCCTGGGACTACTGGGATTACCTTGAATTTCACTGTATTACCTCCATTTACTTTAAACTTGAAATCCCAACTAGCATTGTTGGAAAAGCTTCCCACTTAAGGACCGTAATTTTTTTTTCCATACGGGAACTGTGAGAGACTGAAAGAATCTTTCAGGATCTTTTTCCTTCTATGAGCAGTTGGCATGTTCTAAGGTTGTGTACATACACATTTATATATAATCCAGCTGTATATATTACCCTTTTACATAATGTTTATGATATGATATACAGTTTAAAATTACATGATGTACTTCTAATAAATGGTGTAGCCCTTTAATGTAATTCCATACATATTTATTGTTTCGTTAAATGGGATATTACTGTGTTTGCCCTATTAACCTGCCGTATTAAATTTTAATGTCATTTTGGCTAATGTCTTCTCTACATTCATGCTAAACAACTTCAAACGACCTTCTAGCCACTCATAATCTGGAGAGCAAGATTACTGCCTCCTGCCCTATCCATTGAAAATCTTGGGCTGCTATAAACGAAAAAAGTCCAACACACATTACTCCCAAATTACATGATCGAATATGATCCATCTAAAATCTGGGATAGCTTTCTACACGTCCGGGATATTTTTGCATATAGGGAATTGGATTCAGCCATCTAATTCACTAAATCTTGTTCCATTCCCCTCATGTATGTTTTCCATTTGTGCAGATCTCATGGTGGCAAAAGCAATACTCGTGTATGTCTCTCAGATGGGCAGGTGCATTCCCAGCCAGATCTAGAAATGTTGGGACTCTTATTTTGCACATTATAAAATGGCACCACGGAGAGTAAGTTGCTCTTGGATAAGTTGACAAAAGATGGAAATCAAGAGGAAAACAATATATCCCATTGCTGAGATCCTTACTAATCCTTACTACATCCTTACTAATGTTTCCATCAGCTTTAAGAATTTCTGCTGCAGAATGTACATCTTTTCAGTGCGATGTATCAGTGACCTGACCTGTTGCATACATATTTTCACTATATTCTGTAAATATTTTTTAAACAATAAAGTACATTGAAAACAAGCAGACAAATGATCCAGTATTTTATGTCATGCATACAGTTGGCTGGATCAGGTTCTCTGTGGCCACAGCAATAAGGACTGCCTGGAGATCCAGTAGGTACAAATGCACCCTCACCTACTACAACTACTGCTTTATGAGACTTAAGATGATTCAGCAATTTGGAAAGAAAATGTGCTGCTTGAAATTACTCATTTCTTTTTTTTCTTTCAAAGATTTAATCACAGTGCTGGGTGTAGCCTAGTGTGCAGATTTACTTAGATGCAACAAATGCCGACCTGTAAAACCAGTCCATCCACACTGTCCTGCTGTTTCCCCTGTATACTATGGCACACATTTGATCAATTTTATTGTTGTGCAGTTCTCTTTGATGCACAATATTTCTTCCTTGATGTATGAGTTATTCAGGTATGCAGCAGCTGCTAATGACATTCAAGACACATGAAGCAGTAAACCCCATATTCTTACAGTGAACTGCACTCATGGTTTCCTACTTTCAGCACTAGAGTGAACAAGAGATACTGTGTCCTGGGTTTTAGATGTAAGTGAAACTTACTGAAATCTCTTTCACATTTTAAACCCAAATTACTACTGTGTGCAGGGGAGTGCTGGTCTTTTGGACTTACCCGTGCCACCTATTTTGTCTGTGGTTGAGTATGCCATATTGCAAATCCAGCATTCTATACATTTGCAAGCACCATCTACAAACTAACAGTTGTGAATGCTGATTTATTCAAAATTACACTAACATTTTAATTTGGTTCCCCTTGCAAAAATCTATTGCAAACCGGTGTATGTACGTATATCAAGAATAGGCAGTCTCATCTCTTTCAGAATAGTTCCACTAATTAACCTCAATTATTGTATTTATCTGAACATTTTTATGCCACCTTGCACCCGATCAAGGTTTGCAAGGTGGCAAACATGAACACATTTGAACAATTAAAAACATCATCAAAAATTATAAAATAACTCAATAAAAACACAAACATATATCAGAACCAGGGAGGAAGGCCAATAACTGTTGTCGGGGGTACGCTGAATGAAACAAAAAGGTCTTTACCCTAACTGGTGGAAGACAGCGAGAGGGAGACAAATATTCTGGGGAGGGAGTTCCAAAGTTTTGGTACCACAACTGAAAAAGACCCTTTTCAGGTTGCCACCAGTTTAGCCTCACATGGCAGGAGCAACTGAAGCAGGACTGCTGAAGATGACCAGAGTAAACAGGTAGGTTCATAAGGGAGGTGGTCCTTAAGATATGTTGGTCCTAAACCATACAGAACTTTAAAGGTCAGTGTGAGTGATATGGTCCCTATGATCCATTCCAGTCAACACGGTCTGCAGCTGTAACTTCTGGACAGTCTTCAAAGGCAGCCCCACATATAGCACATTGCAGTAATCTGAATGTTACTAGGGCATGTACCACGGTGGCATGATCCTTCCTGCCCAGGAAGGGCCACAGCTGGCTCACCAACCAAAGGTAATGAAAGGCACTACTGGCCACCACTGCCTCCTGTTTATCTAATGAGGCCTGGGTCCAGGAGCACTCCCAAGCTGTGAATCTGCTGTGTAACCTCATCCAAAACAGGAGACAACCCATTTCCTGGGTCAGACCTTTCCCCCTCCAGTAGCACTTCTGTTTGGTTGTGATTAAGTTTCACCTTGTTAGTCTTCATCCAATCCAAAACTACCTCCAGGCACCAGTTCATAGTTTCCAAAGCCTCCCTGGGATGTGCTGGTAAGCATGAGATAAGAGCTGAGTGCCATCTGCATATTGATGACAACTCAGAAAAATATCCGGATGACCTCTCCCAATATTTTTAAACAGACATAGAAAAGCATGGGGGACAAGCAATGATAAAAGTGGGCTGAAAAGCAATCCTTCTCTGCTGTGGCTCTAGTCGTTTCCCTTGTCTTTTAATCATCAACAGCCCCTCAGGAAACCAAGGGGCTGCCTGGGCTCCTAGACCTAAGAGAGGGTCAAAGGTAAAGGTTCCCTTGCTCGAAAGCCAGTCGAGTCCGACTCTAGGGTTGCGGTGCTCATCTCCGTTTCAAAGCCGAAGAGCCAGCACTGTCTGAAGACGTTTCCGTGGTCATGTGGCCGGCATGACTAAACACGGAACGCTGTTACCTTCCCACCGAAGTGGTACCTATTTATCTACTTGCAATTTCTTGCTTTCGAACTGCTAGGTTGGCAGGAGCTGGAACTAGAGATGGGAGCTCACTCCATCATGCGGCACCTGGGTCTCGAACTGCTGAACTACTGACCTTCCACAGCCTGCAGTCTTAACCACTTGAGCCACCGTAGCTCCTAGACCTAAGAGAGGGTGCCAAGGTGCAATTGGGTCTTTTGTCTGGGCCATTTCCCCATTCCAGAAGTCAACCAGGGCACTGACAACAGCATCAAACATAACAGCAGGAAAATTCCCTAATGCTGTCTGAAAACCAGGCAGCGAAGGCAAAGTCATCTTAATCCCTCATCCCTGCAGTCTTGGTACCCTTTTAAGTCTAAACACCAGCAAGGAGTGATCCTCTTCAATCCTCCCACCTTCAGATCACCTTCCTCCTGACCAGAACAGAATGCCATATCAAGAGTATGACCTGCACAGATAGTGGGGCCTGCTATTACCTGAAACAGGTCCATGGTTGTCATACGGACCATGAAATCTTGAGTTGCTCCTGACACAGTAGCCTCAGCATGGTTGTCAGAGTCCTAGGAGTCCTCCACACAACATCCAAGACCACCTCCACAATTTCAGGCAGGAAGACTGTTGGGCAGCAGGGTGGGTGATACACCAACAAAATCCAAATCCTGTCTCACATTCCCACCACAAGATACACACTCTCAAACTAGGCAGAGTCCCAAACAGGACACTGAGCCAATAAGATAAAGTCTCGATAAGATACCACCTGTCCCCATAAACTGACTATTTACGTCAGTGCTTGTGAATATGGCTCATGTTAGACAGTACAAACCTGTCCCAAGCAGAGTACTGGACGGGGGGGGGGGGGGGGAGAGCATGCATGCATCTTTCCCCTATTTTCCCCTGCATTAACAGCAGCCACTGAAAATCCCTCTTCTTGATCTGATGCTAAAAGCATGAGGGAACTCTCTATAGCCCTGCATTCTGGTACCTATGCCTAGTTTGATTTGTATAGAGTGGCTTATAAGATACCACTTGTGTCCCAAATTAAGAAAAAGTATGAAGACATCCAGTTTTGAGACTTAAGTCTGATGTTTAACTATGTGTGTTCCAAGTTTCAGCTGTAATGCAAATCTCTACTCACATTAGGGAGATCTAAGTGTCTTCTGCATGCTAGTAAGAGAGCACTAATATACATCCTGATCACATATTAATCACTGTTGCTACAAATCACTATTCCCTACTATCACTGATTTCAGGAGGGTGAAGGAAAAACAGAACTAGCACAATTCAAAATTCAGGCCAGTGTGTGTGTTGTTTTTTTTAAATGAAATTAGCTTCTGAAGGTAGACTTGATATGATCGCTATGAAGTAAATCTGAGCAGAGCTCAGATGTGCAGTGGAACAGTACTGGAACTCCCACTTTATAACAGCAACTGGCCTCAAATTGGCGAGAAGATGTGAGGCATCTTGGGCAACAGGACATATCCACAGTTCCCAAATACAGGCTGGAGTTTATGGAATATAAAGAACGAACTCAAACCCATAGTCCTTCTCCAGTACATATACCTGTGAGGCATAAGATTGATTACTCAAGGTGGGAAGATGGACAGTGACTAACTAGGATAACCTTGTAGCCACACCCTCTTGACTCATCCTTGGCCTGTGCTAATAAAATCTATTCTACACTGACTGACTCTGCAGGGTAGGCTAAAAGGCTTTTGCACTCTAATGGGTATCATTTAGCTAACACCAGTAATTTATGGAATATGAGCTCTTATAAGCAAAAACCCATGTATCATGCCTTGCTGTGGCCTCAGACTAGGGACCTGCTGTGTTGGCCCTCACAGGCTCCTATTAGGCCACTTTCACGACATTCAGTGACTGATACAGTGCTTTTAATGCTTAGTCCTGACCGCCACCATTAGACCCTTAGTGCCCCTCCCACTATGAATAGCCCTTTCCCCTACTTGAGGCACCCTTCCTCCCACATCTCCCTTGGCCTCCTTGCTGCTGATGTCGTGCCTCACTCGCCGGTCCCCCCCAATGGGCATTTATATCACCCAACCAAATACAAAAAACAACCCCCATGCAATGAGCGTGCTTAAAGGGCTTTGGGATTCTTTCCTGAACAACAGACTCCTATGCCCTATCATGAGGAGGGATGGGGATTGGTTACACTGGAGTAAGATTTGCAAAGCTATATCTGATGTGCAGATTCTGCTGTTTCAATCAAAAACTTAGGAATGTGGAACCCCTTAAGCCTGCCTATAAGTAGCTTTTCAGAATGTGATCAGTCCCCCCCCCCTTTCCCAAGATCTGAGGGTTTGACACCTGAAAGATGACTTATTTTCTGTCAGGTTCTAAATGAAAGCAGTCACAGTTTTACTTTAAATGCAAACTAATATTTCTATAAGGTATTTAGAATTTAACAGAATGAAAGTTAACATGGCAAAATGTTTTGAAAATGCAGCCATTTATGCTATAATGCATAATTTCATAATGATCCATTTTATCATGACCTTTATATGCTTAGCAATGCAAGAACTTACACATCATTGTCTGCAAAACTGCATAGTAGTTTGAGAAACTGAATCCCACTGGAACTAAAGGTAATATTAAAACAGTAAGGAAGTTTTGAATATAAGACTGTAGAGACAATCTTGAAAGACCGAAATCAAAGCCTTCTTCCATGTAACCCCAAGATAGTTATTTTCTGCATACTGCTGAAAACCCCTTTTTCCAACGGGTAATCCCCACTACTGTCCAAGGGGGGGGGGACCCATGAGATCACAACTAGAACTAAAAATGGCAAATAAAATGTTTAATTTCAGAAACTCAGTTCACCATTTATAAATACACTAAAACATAGTAAATGCAAAAAAAAAATTAGGCAGAGGTACAGTATTTTAACAAAACTACATCTTTCCTAAAGGTCATAGGCAACTCCCATTTCCCCGAAGAATTTCATCAATGCACAGAAACGGGAAGAGGAACCTCGAATATTAAAAACAAAACAAAACACAGAGCATACTGCTTACAATTAAAATGCTGGCTATTCTTAAAACCTCAGTTTGAGACTTAGAGGGTTCTACAATATTTTATTTGCCTGATCAACAGTGTCAATTATAGGTCAATTCTAGCAAATCACATTCTAAGCAGGGGACTGTTCTAGAAGGGATATTTGATGAGAATCGGACTGTCTGCTTTTTAAAACAGGAACTTTAAACAGAGGACATCACACATAATTTTCCATTCCAAGGAAAACCAGGACTTCCGTTTTTACACCATGGAGTAGTACTGGATGTCTGGATGCACTCTGTTTTAAAAGAACATAGCATAATGCTGACTCCTTGTATTTCTT
The DNA here is from genome assembly GCF_001447785.1 of Gekko japonicus. Lineage (NCBI taxonomy): Eukaryota > Metazoa > Chordata > Lepidosauria > Squamata > Gekkonidae > Gekko > Gekko japonicus. The sequence goes on from NW_015169310.1 coordinate 21,816, forward strand.
TCAAATACACTGTATTAAATAAACAACTGGAAACAAAACTGAAAATAAACTCCCCCCCAAACCTTATAAATACTCAAGCTCTAATTCAGTTACAGTGTAAAAAACCTGAAGAGCAACCACCGAATGGCAAGATTATAGGTTACTGATAACTGATCTTCCATAATACCTCTAACTTTAGTTTATTCCAATACTAACTCAATAGCCACCTTTAGTACATACACCATCCTTGAATATTCTCATAACCCTTTAAGTACATTAGACCTGTATTTAAAACCTGCTATGTAAAAAGATGGCTTCAACTCCACCTTTTATGTACAGCTTTCTTCTGACAGCTAGAAAATGTGGTTTTTTTCCATTGTAATTAAAGCAATATTTAACTAATATACAGTACCTGGTTTATGGTTTTTACATAATTGAATAAAAAACTACATAATAGAACTGTTTACATCTTTGTTTGCCTTTCTATTCAAACAACTGTTTTAAAACTTCATTTACAATTCTGTTAAAACCTACGTAATTTTGTGTAATAGGGACAAAGACAAGCTAATTCTAGTAAGAAGTTTTAAAAAACACATATGTACAGTATCTGGCCTGAAGGACAATTAATAAGGCACATGTAGACATATAGAAAGATGAAAAATAAAACTATAAAAGGGAACTACTGTCACTGATTAGATGTCATACATGGCCCCTATTGGAGCAATTTAACAAACCAAGTTACAAATACAGTAATTATCCAGTGAGCAACAATAATTTTAGACTGGCAGCTTGTTCATTAGTTTCAATACTGGAAGTATATCAAAGGAAGATTTACTTTCAAAAAAATAAGTTTTTCAAAGTGTTCCATTGCTAGCCTTGACTGGCTAAAGCTGCTGTTTTCATTGGATGTACTGAACAATCTTTCTGATGGAACAATGCTTGGAGGACAACCTAGGAATCGGACAGCCAACTTCGACAGTATTGGCCAAGATGACTTCTTAAAATTCCAGTATGTCAGAGGATCACAGTTATGCTCAAGCACTTCCTCCTCCAAGTACAAAAGCACCATTTCTTCTGGCAATTTAGCCTTCTCTTTTGGAACTTTTGCTTTTTTCATGTCTTCCATAAGTGACCAAAGACTACTGTCCACATAAGAGTTTTTAGATGGTGAACCCATACCACACCCATTGGAAACAGGTTTCTCATCATCTGAGGTAGCACTTAATATTTCTAGCTCCCTGATTAAGTCCTGTTTATACTGTTCAGCCTCCTCTTCTGTGAATAATGAGGCCTTGTAACGAGGGTCCAAAAGAGTAGCAAAAATGTACCTTGGATCGTGAAGCGTAGAAGACAATCTACTCACCATAGCTTCTTTTAAAGACTTCAGCATGGTATCTATACCCATTGTTTCCTCAAACAGTAGTTCAATTTTCCTGTTGAGTATGTGAATCATTGGGATTACTTGGCTTAAAGTGGACATGTGTGTGCTCATCTCTCTACTTGCAACTTCAAACGGCTTGAGAGCATGACAGACAGACTGCATCACTTCCCACTGATCACAGCTTATTAATTCCCTGAAGCTGCACTCTATGGACATTTCGTCAATTGCTCTTTTCTGTTCAATGAGGCTTTCAAGCATATGGAACGATGTATTCCACTTTGATGGAACATCTTGAATTAACTGATGCTGGGGCAAGTGATACTCTTTCTGCAGCTCTGCCAGTTTCTCTCTTGCTTTTGCTGACCGATGAACACGTTCACAAATCTTTCTTGCAATACTAAGCAAGTTTTGAACCATTCTCTGGCTTTTAATAGCTTCATTAACTATGAGGTTAACTGTGTGACCAAAGCACTGCACACTTGAATGATCCCCTTCATTTAAAGTTTTTCCTATAGTCTGATTATCTGTTACAGTAATCCCAATCTGAAGCCCGATTGATGTTATCCAAGCTTCCCACCAATATTCTAGTTGCTTCTGAATGCTGATACCACTGTAGTCACAATCGATCTGTGACACATTTAACAGAGCTGAACAATGGTAATCTTCACACTGTGGTCGAACCCTTGACTCATATGTTACCCAATGAGCAGTAAGGGTTACATATTCTCGGGTTTGGTTACTCATCCATATTCCAGACGTAAAATGGACTACTCCACTTTCAGCTTCTTTAAGATGTGAAACAATTATTTGTTTCACACTTTCATACATATCAGGAATTGCAGTCCTAGAAAAATAAGATGGTGAAGGCAAAGAATACTGAGGCTGCAAATATTCAAGCAGTCGATTAAAGCCAATATTGTCTACAAAAGAATATGGCTGAAGGTCAAGTGCAATCATTTCAGCTACAAGACTTGTGATTTTTTTGGCAACAGGGTGAGTGTCAGAAAATTTATCATTGGCTTCATCAAAAGATGAAGACCCCAACAAATCCGTGCTCAGTGGCACACGGCTATTTGTAGATGAGGACAATACTGGCTCTGAGGCATCTGGTTTCAGGACATTGTTATGAAACCGTTGTAAATGTCTTAGAAGGCAACTGGTACCTAGATTGGTTGGCTTTTTCCCCCGACTTATTGTACGTCCACAGTGCATACATATTACTTTAGTTGAATCTGCAGAACAAATTGAAAAATGATTCCACAGTTTTGAGGTCTTTTTGCTACTAACAGGAAAAATGACTTGACTATCATTAGTAACCATTGTGGGTAATTAAGTCAGTTTTGAAGACAAACATTCTGCAGAAGCCAGAATCACATAAGGCGAATTTGCTAAACTCACATCCATAAAATTCTTCTGGATACCAATGAGTTCAGGATGGCGTCTATATAAGTGTCTCGTCAAACAGTTTGTGCCCACATCACCTTTCCTTCCACGATTTATCATACAATTGCAGTGTCTACACATCACTTTTAGACTATTCCCTGGAGACAAAGAAAAATGATGCCACACTTCCGACTTAAGTTTCCGCATCATTCGTTTATTCTGATGAAAAACAGCACCATGTTCAAATATTAAAGGGCTTTTTTCAGGGGAAGAAACTAAGGAAGCCTCACCTATATCATCACATGACAATAATGACGAGTCTTCTATGAGAGCATCTCCCAAAGGTAGATGTGAATTGTTTTCTTCAATCATTCTATCTGGAGAAGAACAAACAGATGCTGGTTCTTTAGCCAGTTTTCCAGGGGATGACACACAACTCAGATCACCATCTGAAGGCAATAAAGGTGGCAGCAGAGTTGGAGGAGCCGTGTACAGCGAGGGAATGCTCGAACCACCTCCATTCTCTTGTAGAACGATAGAACGATGGGCTCTCCACATGTGCCGTATTAAGCAACTAGTTCCAAGGTCTTTACCATTCTTTCCTCTACTGAATTCATTCATGCAGTGGATGCAAACGGCCTTTGAGTTATCTAAAGGAGACAAATAAAAATGTTTCCAGACTGCAGATCTTCTCCTAGAGCCAGATGAACTCTTAGGAACGTAAACAGTTTTCTCTGCTACGTTCTCCACTGTTTCTTCACACTGGCTGTTAGGAAACTGTTGAGATGACACAACAAAAATTTCTTCTTTATTGCTCTTTTCAGTAAGTGACAGATCTGAGGGCATGTCTTCAGTAGAAATTACAGGAAAAGACTCCTCAGTTATTTGATCTGGTGATGGGGTTTTGGAAACTGTTTTCTTAACCAATTTTATAGGCGCTAACATGCTAGTTATATCTCCAACATCTGCAGACTGAGGTGGCAGTAACAATGAAGGAGAAGGAAAGGAAGATATAGTTGGCATACCTCCATTTTCTTGAATGAGTACAGTAGGATGGGCTCTCCTCACATGCCTCATGAGACAACTTGTACTTAAGTCTTTTTCATTTTACCCCTGCTTAAACCCTTTCATACAGTACATGTCAAAGAGTTACCGTCAATTTGTCTAGGAGATATAAAAAAATGATTCCAAGCAGGGGACTTTTTCCGGGAGCTTATGCTTCTACTTGAAAGCAGGCTCTGCGTTACAGCTTCCATTGCTACATCATAAAGAGTGCTGCTGTACTGGGAAAAGAGAGATCCATAATCATCTTCATTTTCTGCAGAGACATATTTGCCTGGATTGTTATGGACAAAATTCTTCTCTCTGTCATCTTGCTCATCACTGCTATCTGTCTGTCTTAAGTCTTCTGGCTCGGTTTTGATATCCACTGTTTCTAAAGCACAATTACTATTATCTTCTGGTTCCACTTTTAAATTGTTGATTTTATCTATCACAGAGTTACCATCAGTTTGGGGGGAATTTGCCCTACTTGTATCCATGGTTGACTTCCGTTATTTCTGCTGTGTCTTCATACCTTAAGTGAAGAACTGAAGTTAAATTCTAACAACTAATGCAAAAAAAAAGATGGTGGGAACATAAGTTTGTGTTTTCTAATTTTCTGTTTGAGAAGAAATGTTTTTATGCAAACTTATGAAAAATAATTTGGTTTAATGCACAGCATCTCATTTTTTCTCTCCAGGATTTTGAGATTCCAAGTCATAAATTAGTTTTGATTTGTGCTGGTATTAAATGCTTCATATTGTGGGGAGCAGCCTTGGGTTCTTTCCCAATAAAATCATGTATTCTATTACAGTCTGTTCACATCATCTAGAAAGAAAAAAGAAAATATGTAAGCATATTCAAGTGAGCTTTCCTTTCTGAACCAAATGATTATATTTTCTTCCATGTTTAGCCTTTAAATATAGCTATTCTTGTAAATCAACTTAAGCGCAAGACTACGTAACTTTAGAAAAATGTAATAGTGCTTTGAAATTACTTTTTTATATATTATATTTTATAGACATAACTGCACAATTCGTAATGACCAAAATCCAAAAAGCTACTTCAGGTACTCAAAAGCTTAGATATACCCAGTGGGTATTATATATGAAAACTGGATTTAAACAGTGTGACATCTCATAAATTCTTGCCAAAAGCTCTCCATTTCAAAAACAACTTGCCATGCAACATGGACAGCGGCTGGTTTGAGAAACACAAGCCAAAGTCCTGTTGGTCACACAGTATTGTGCTGTTCTTTGAACTCAGGCCATTGCTTGTAATCCAGTTCAGAGCAACAGTGGTGGATCTGCACTCAACAGGTCTCTAGACCCCCCCCCCCAAATTCTGATTTACCATATTTTTGCCCACACAACACCCTTAAAACATTTTATGATTCAGTTGGTTTAAAATATAAAATTAATTTATGGTGCTTCACATGAGCAGTACTTGTGAAAGATATATTTCAAAAGTAACTTTAAATTTGCCATGCAACAACAAAATATTATATCTGCTGAAGACAGGAAAATAGGAGCAAAGATAAGCCATATTTTCATTGTATAAAATCTGTACAAGCGTTACAGACACCAGGACTCATTGAGCTTTTTTGCTCAATGTCCCAGTTCTCCTATTTCACTGCAGCCCCCAACCCATTTGCTTTTGTCCATGCAGATCCTCTGATCCTCAGCATAGTCTTTTTGGTTGATCAAAGGGGAGTTTCTCTTCCCTTTTTAGCCAACTGAAAAGCTGATTGGATACAACCCAGCGAGTGGTACAATTTCCACACACTCACAAAAAATATATATATCATCAGATGTCACAATGTTTCAGAAACAATCCTCAGTTAACAGATATCTAACTTTACATGCATCCTGAAAATATATACCATAGATTGATCCTGGCACTTGGTAAATGTTGCTAAACTGTGTTTAACTGTCATTTCTTGAAGAAGTATCTGACGTATGCATGCACACGAAAGCTTATACTTTGAATAAAACTTTGTTGGTCTTAAAGGCACCACTGGACTCAAACTTTGTTCTGCTGAGTCAGACAAACACAGCTACTCACCTGAATGTATGTTCTTGAGTAAAGTAAGATTCAGTACAAAAAAACCTGAGACTTACTGCTACTAGCTCTCCACTCAAGCCATGCATCCTCAATTCTAAACTGTGTGCATGTATTTTAATTTATTTTAAGGAACCATGGCATACTGTAATGACTTAAAGTCTTGACTTTCTGGATCATGTGGTTCCTTCAATACATAAGTAACTTGCATCCTAAAGAGGGAGGGCTTGCTGGAGGTATGGGAGGTGCACACCAACCCATTATTCATCCTAGTGACCATTCATTTTACCTGCATGCACTTAGACAAGGGGACAACAGGGCTCAACTGAGTCTACAGGATACTCCACTCATGGCCTTACAGCAGGAGTGGATTTAATCATGCCCCAGAGTTTAAAACAGGTTAGCAAACACTGGTTCAGAGAGAACCTCATTAGTATTAGCAGCAGTTAACACCTGTGCGAATAAAATGTTTAACCCTTACTAAGATGGAAAGAGAAATTCAGACACAAGAAGGGAGCACAAATGCACAATCCTGTGACTTGCTGCAGTTTCTTTACCATGGATAAGGAGAGTTATGCCTGCCCCAATCCTAAAATGGCAAAAAAACGTACTTCATACGATAAAAAGGCAAAGTGATATCATGTAAGTAATTCACATGAAACCTGTAACTGAAGAGCATGCTCTGGAATAAGCAGCATGTGCGCACTAAAAAAACCATTTTGTATGATGTCCTCAACAACAAAGAAGAAACCTTGTCATCTAGTTAGAATAGCAGAATGCGGAAGGAAAGCATGAGAGTGTATATATACGCACTTTGAATTGCTGTTGCATGTCTATGAATTTAAGTGGAATCATGTGTGGTTGCCAGGCTGAGGGTTCATCCACTCCTCACTCCCTTCCCTTAAATCTTCCTAAACCTACTTAGCAAAAAGCTGGTTGAAAAATTATGACGCCACTCCCATCATTGACACAATGCCACCCTTGCCAGTTAATTTGAAATGGTGGTGGCAATAGCACCAATTCCTGCCCACCCTTGCTTCTGGCAAGCAGCCTGAGGGGAAGGATGTATGCAAGAAAATTGGACAGGAAGTGAATGGATGCAGCCCGTCTACCTGGTGTGCACTATCTTTAGATAAGGAGACTTAAGGAGAACATGGCAAGACAAAAATGCTGAAACTCTCAGCCACTTAATTCACACCCGGAACATAAGAAGCATCATGTGGGTGGTACAGAAGAGGCGGCAACAAAGGAACACACCCAGAAGAATGTAACGGATATTTTGCCATGCTCTCTGAAGAGCCGAGGCCAGACCCAAAAGTACATACAACTTGCAGTATCTCTGCCCATTGCAATAAATCCCCTTTCCTTTCTTTCAACTCTCAAAACCTGGTAAGGAACAAAAAAGATTTGAAATATATTTTATTCAATAAACGTTGCCAGAATTGATATTTCACATACCTCATAGGCTTCATCCTCCTGATGAGGTCCCACAGTAATAAGTGGATGTGGCAACTTCCACAAACTGGACTTACTGAAAAAAACAGATCAGCACACTCAAGCCCTACACAAAGACAAGTAACACTCACATGACAGCATGATGATCACACCTAGTATATTTGGACACATGGGCAACACAGATATTTAGGACACCAGCACACTTAATGGTTAAGTTCTTAGCAGCATAAAACCCATAGCTCTGCACCGACCTACTCACATGGTTAAATTTCCTGGGCTATAAAATAATGCTGAATGGAATATTTTAAATCACTGTTTACAGTTTTAACTAAACTATTCAGAGCATTTTACACCTGATGGACCCATTTTAAGTAGAAAAGTGAATAAGCAGAATGAAATAAATAGTATTTGATAAGGCACATACCTATCTGATCTATTCTCTCTTGTTGGCTTCATTGCCGACAGTATCTCCAGATCTAGGAATCAGGGAAGGGGAAGAGAAAAGAAAGTAATATACTGTAGGGTGTATGTTACCATATTGGAGCTTACAGTTTTTCACCTGGTCAGAAGATGCTTATTATCCCCAGCTTTCAGGCATGAATATACCAGCTATATCCCAAATAGCTACTAAATTTGGTCTAATAGTGCAATACAAAATGTATTAACAGTTAACAATACTTTTTGCTGCGCTTTACCAACACTATTCATGCCCTCTCTGCAAATTCAGTATAAAAATAAGAGAGCACTCAAGCCCACTGAATCAACCCACAAGACTGCACACACTGCCCTCTGGACAACAGTTACACACACCCACACACACTCTCCAGCGGCATGGGCTCACATTTCAGGGAGGAAGCTCCCATGCATACTGGGTGCTTGTGTAAAGAGTTTCTTTCAGCTGTTTTGACGGTTTGAATACAGGGACATCCTGCTTACATTCTTAGTTCAAAACTTATATTGCATTATATGAAGTTCAAGCATTCATATTTTATATCACTGGCCTAATAGTATCATGCAATCAGTTACGTCTCCTTCAATGCATTATTTCAAGTGAAGCAAGGAGTCTAATCAGCATGATTGTACCTGGACAGACGGCTGTGGTAGTGATTTCAAACTGCTGACCTGGGCCCAAAACCTACTAGAGTTAGTTGTAATCAAGGCTAGTCACAATCAGCTTACATTTAGTCATTAATAAGGCGCACTTATCAGAGTGTTTCAAGTACAGTAGTACTTATACGCTATGATGTAAATGTTTGCCAAGAAGCAAGTACAAGTGAAAGCAATGCAGCCTGATTTAGTCTCAACTAGTGTGTTCCAGCAGTTTTATGGGGATTTAACCACAACTACCTTTGGCTGGGCTTAGGCCACAGAGTACAAGCATGTGATGTTGTACACCTGGTGTTTGTGCAAGATTAATAGTCCAAAGCTGTTCCCTCACAGTTTTTTCTTCTTTCCTACACTGCTCTCCTTATGTAGCTATGCTCAAACTTTGATACTGAAAATTAATAGTATTTTTATGACAGTTCATACATTCAAAAAATGCAAAAGCAGAGATTCAGAAACACAAAGAAGTGTCTGATTGATAAAGCAATTACTCGTGGTATTTTCAAGCTACAAGAGACTACTCCCATCACTTAGTAGTAAGCCAAGTTGCAACTACAGTCACACTAGAAGCATTTCAGATTCTAAAAGTCTGTTCACATTTCATGACAAGATGAATTACTATTGTTCAATTCCCCCCTTTTTCTTTCTTTACTAAGTAGCATCATATATCTTATCGAATTACATAAAAGAGCTATGGCTGCATAATATATTATATACACATGAATTAGAGACACATTTGCAAGTACAAAATAAGCATAACATATGGAAAAGATGGGCCTGTCATGGTTAGACTCTGACTGGAAAGACCTAGATTCAAATTCCCACTCCTTCACAAAGTCTGTTGGATTACCTTGGGTCAGTAACTACCTTAACCTAAACCACTTCACTAAGTTCTGAAGATAAAACGTGGGGGAGGGGAGACAATTTACTCTGCCCAAAGTTCCCCAAAAGAGAGGGTAGGATAAAAATCTATTAAATGAACTACAAAAACTAAATGACATTTAACACTTGATAGACCATTGACACATTAAATCCCTACAAAAGGAGAAGTAAAGAACAATAACCAGGTTATTCCGCATATACGTTAATTTACACTTGGCACTAAAAGATGTTTTGCAGTTCTACACAGCGAGGTCCTCTCCTATGTGGCAAATAATTCAGTGTGAGGGACCATTTCTGCTCCTGTCTACCCAGCAAGCCAAGAAAGCTTGAGTGGGAAGTAGGTAAAGGTAAAGGTTCCCTTGCTCGAAAGCAAACACACACACACAATTCTGAGTGCTAAATCTAGCATAGTGAAAAACTCAAGTCTGGAAGTTTTTGGAATCTACCAAAGGAACCTAACACTATTACTATCATAGTTTTTTGTTTTGAGCTCCTAAGCATAACAAATTTTAGTTAGGAAGCTATCAGTTTTATAAGATGATTCTCACCTCTTTGACATGTTTCTTAGTTTATTTAATTATATCCCACCTTACCACCAAAGGGTAAATTTCAACATTTCCTCCACATGAAAGCTGAAAGAAGCATTTCCCTGTGGCAACTCTCCATGCAGATGTTTAAAAGCCCCCTAATTCATGATTTAGCCCAAATACCGGTGACACCACACCAACATTAGAGCGCACACAGAATGTAAGATGCTGGTATACAGACAAGAAAATGTTTTAAATAATGAGAACACCACTAGGAAGCAATTTATAGCAGCTCACTTGTTTATTTACATTCTTTCTCCTCACAACAGCCCTACAAAGAAGGCTAGGCTGAGACTGTGTGACTGGTACAAGGTCACCTAGCAGCAAACTTCCACAGCAGACGGGGATTTGAAACTGGGTTTTCCAGTTCCTAGTCTGAAACTTTAACTACTACACCACGCTGGCTCTCAATATCATGGCTGTGGATGGGTTTAACTGGCTCATACCAAATAAGACCATTGATCCATCTAGCTCAATACAAAATATGTCAACAGGCAGCAACCACCATACACCAAAAAGTACATAGAATGCCTATGCAAACATCTACATTGCTGTAGGAACACTTGCCAGGAAGCCCCCACTGCATGAAGCAGCCTTAAGTTGCCCATCTGTACAGCAGAAACAATCCCTGAAAATACTTCCCCCCCACCCTGAACTCCCTGGATTGTTAAGAAGATTAACCAAATAGGGTTTATTACCTTTTGGTGGTGATTACAGGGGCACTATACTGTTTTAAAGACAAGCACTTAGCATCTCAGGAGCAATGCTCCCTCTAAGCTGTGGAGTCTTGTGAGCAAAGATTCTACTTTGTGAGCTACTATCATTAAAGTTGTGAGCAGGCGATTTGGCTACTGCATGAATTAGTTTGCTCCGGAGCCATCCTTCCTGCGCTAAGACAAAAATCTGTGAGCCGGAGGCTAAAAAACTGTGAGCTAGCTCACACTAACTCAGCTTAGAGGGAACAATGCTCAGGAGGCAAGCTAAGTTATCCACAAAGGGCAACAGTAAACAGGAGTCTAGTGGGATCTTAGACAAGATGTTACCTAGCATAAGGTTTCCTGGACTAGAGCACACTTTGACAGATGCATGCAGCTGTTCCACACTAGGCAGACTCCACTATGTGCATCTCACAAAGTGGGCTGTAGAAACGTAAGGCTGAGATAACATTAACCTCTAAAAGATCACTAGATTTTCGTGGCAATGCAGTAACCTGACTACCCCTCTGGAATTATTAAAAGGGAACAAGGCTGCTGCAAAGAAGAGTGCAGCATCACTTTTTTCAACCTCTTCATAACTGGCCACCCATCATCTCTGTTCCCAAAGAGGTACATTCCAATGGGAACGTGAACACATCACACAGAAACCCTGTTCACAAGTTTCAGTGAACACATGTACATTCCACATGTACACAAGTACATAAGAAAGCTGGAATATTTAAGAAAGAGCCAACACACATTCACTTTACAAATGACACTGGGGACCAGTAACTGGAGAAATGTGTGTTTGCATCACACATTCAGTTGTACACATGTTGAACATAACACAGGAATTACTCCATGCACTTCAAAAGAGAAAATTAAGCATATGGAATACACAAGACTACACATGCATTTATTGCATCTTGTGGACAGGACTACAGTATGTCATGCACGAAGGGGGGGGGGGTTCCGCAAAGAAGTGGAAAAGAAGAGGTTGCCTATTGACCGAAACAGGGCAAAGGGTGAGGGTTGAAGGAGGAAGTGCTGCGCTCCAGAGACGGCCCCCTTCAGCGAAGGAGGGGAGGTGGAACGAGCCAGAATTTAAGAAGAAAGCGGAGCGGGGACGCCGGACCGAACTGAGGGCCAGACAAAGCCGAACTCCTGTCTTAACAGGGGAAGTGCGGCCCAGCGCAATCCCAAGGGGGCTTCCTGCAGGAGAAGTACACGGGAAGTGTGACTGGGAGGGACCAAAGCAACTCCATCAAACGCCCCGCCTCGCGAGGGGGCTCCGAAGGAACCGTGGGGGGCAGCTCCTCCCCCTTCCCGGTGTCCTCGCAGACAATAAAGCTGGCGCGCGCGAGGACGCGCGGGAGGGGGGGGTGTTAGGGCCCCGGTCGCCGTTTCTTCCGCTCGCCCAACCAAAACCCGGCGGCGGCCTTCAAAGCCCACGGGGGGGGGGGCGGAAGGATTTCACCTCGAGCACAACTCTGGAGAGAGAGTGGCTTAAAGGAGTCCTCTTTCACACACACACCCCTCACAGCCAAATCTCTGCCTCACCTCACCCGCCTTTTGCCTCAGTCGCGGCCTCCTCCGGTGCGGCTTCGCCAGGGGGCCGAGCGCGGGTTAGAGCAAAGGCTCGAGCGGGCCCATCCCATTCATTGCTCGGGCGCTTTGTCTCCCGCTGCCGCGACGCTCAACGCGAACTCCCCCGGCTCGGCCGCCACGACAGGACTGCGCATGTGCCACGCTCGGGGCAAGCAGACAAGCAAGAGGGGAGGTGGAGCTGGGGCCATGGCACGCAACCCGAGCGGTGAGGGGCGGGGCGCGGTCGGCCGGGCCTAGCGTCACGCGGGCGCGCATGGATGTTGGATGCCGGCGCAGAGAATCTGCGTCACCGGGTGTCGCGAGCCGTCGCCAGCGCCTTAAGGAGGCAGCGGGAGACAAAAGTGGAGGCGCGACGGCGGGATGGCTGACCCTGCAGCGAAGGGGGTTGGGGAGCGAAAGCGGGCGCGCGAAAGTACATAAAACATCTAGAGCACTTTAATCAATAACTGTTAAAAATGTTTTCGTATTGTTGGGGTTTTTAAATGGATTTATATGTTTTATATTGGCGTTTGCCACTATGTAAGCCGCCCTGAGCCCGCATTGCGGGGAGGGCGGGGTATAAATCGAAGATGATGATGATGATAAAAAAAGGGGACAGGAATAAATAAGTGAAAGTTTTTATGTCTTGTGTACGTCCTGGGCTGTCGTTTGTGTGTTGGACCATGCAGAATGGAACGGAGTGCCCGTGGTCCTATTTATAAAATCCCGACCCTGCTGCCAGTGCGGAGGCTCTGTTCCCGGTCATGTCTAAAGCAGTACCCTGTATGTTTTGAACTGTCATCCTAAAGCATTGTTTTCATCAATAAAGGTTTAATACTAGTGACTTTACATAAGCTTTCCGGGCGATTTTAGCAATGGTTGTTTAAAAGGGTTTATTCTGTTTCACAGTACAATCCTATGTAGCATTCCTCTCGTCTACACTAATTGAAATACATGGGTTTAGAACGGAGCAAATCTGCATAAGATCGTGTTATTGGTTCATTCGTTTTCATATTCTGAATGAAAGCTGCAAACCTCTTAAGCAGTGAGCCAACAAACCGGAGTCTTTTCACTGGGCATAATGGAGACTGAATCTGAAATTTTATGTATGCAAAGTATTCTGCCCCCTTCCTACAGCTGCTTTTTATGTAGTGCATCTTTTGTCACCTTTGCATTGTTCTACCATCTCAGGGTAGTTTACATAGTTCTCCCTATTGCTATTTGATGCTCACAGCTCTATGGCTTCAGTTAGCCCGAGATAATGAATGGCCCAAGGAGAGAATCCAGTAAATTTCTTGCCAAGCGAGGACTGGAACCCAGCTCTCCCCACTAATGTAGATACATTGAAGCATGTGCCAAGTGGTCTACTTGAACTATTGCTTGTTTAAATTATTTTGACCCTGTCTCTCCATGCAAATGAAGTAAAACAGAAGCAGCGAGTGGACAGTTAGAAGCAACAGAAGCCTGGTGTCCTGCATCACCTCCTTCAAAGAAGGAGGTTGTGGGTTCAGGGTGTCTTACCTGTCTGGTGTTATAACATGGCAAGCTGCATCTTCTCAGACACCTGTTTCTACCCAACTATTAGTGCTTCACACCAATATAAATATTAGATATGGCTTTCTTTCCCAATGCTAATTCTGAGAACAAAGTCAAGATAAAGCAGATTCAGTAGTAGTTTAATCAGTGCTTCCAGAATGAATCACAATGGTTTTCTATCTGTTCTGTTTATTTGACTTTGAAATGCCAGAATATGGGAAGTGTCTCATTGATTTTCATGGTGCTTACTGCCAAGTAGTGCTTCAATTCCATCTGAAAACAAGTACCATTGAAAGTGGTAGTTTTTTGAGTTAAACTTGAATAGGATCAGGCTGTAGCCTATGATACACATCGTCTTGCATTCAAAACGGTGATGCACTGATTTTTGCATGCCCTCCTAATAGTATTTATTGTGGTGTAGAGAAGAGAGCTGGCATTGTCCTGGAATTTAATATCAGAGGTCTAGTCCAGTGTTGCTACCTGAGACCTTTTTTGATTGGAGATGCTGCATAAGCTGTACTAATGACCTATCCATCCTTTGCTATAGCTATTTTTTTGTATATAATTTTGTATAGCAATGGAGGATCCTACCTTGCCATTCCATTCAATAATTATGCATGCTTATCTTCCAGAAAGAGACAGTCATATGTTAGCTAAATACACTTATGACTCTGCCAGACTGGGCTCAACCATGCAATTACCAGATTACTGTTTTGATTCACTTCCAAACATGAGCCTGCTCAGCACCTGAAAAGGTTTTGCATGAGGCTGTCCAGTATCTTTAGTTCAAATCTTTCCTTGCTCCAGTACTTCTAGCATCTTACACAACAGGACTTTTCTTCACTTAGCTGCTGGGCTTGTGTGACTTTGTGCTTACACAACAATAAAAACACTTCAGTTCTGCTAATTGTCTCTCTGGAATGTGAGAGCACTGTGTGTGGTATAATTTTGTCTGCTCACATTTAAAAGACCTGTTGCACGTAGACATTGATTAATTATGCTCAAGTAATGTCTGAAAATTGGGTGTAAATTCTGGAAGCATTCTTAATGAGTTTTGTGTAAGTCAAGGAGATAAAGTTGTGCAGAGAAAACTGGTTGAGATGACTCGTGGAGTAAATTTTGTTCACTTACTCATTTGGTTTTTAACTCCTCCTCTGCTCATAGTGTATATCTAGGTCAACCTGTCATCTGAACTAAATAGATTCTGAAGCAATTCCACTGGTGACCAGTACATATTTTGTGATCAGGCTCAGGATGTATGATGTATTTATCTTCCACTAATTTTATAGCAGGGATCCTCTCTTTTTAATAGCAACCCTTGCTGAATGGAGGCAGAATGTAAATACAGTATGGCTTTTCTTTTAAAAATCCAGTACATCAAAGCAAAAACAGCAGATCCACTTGGGCACACAATATGCCATACGGCCTGATCCTCAGCATATTTACTTGGAATGAAGTCCCACTTTGCAGGGCTTACTGTTAATAACTGTGCATAGACTTGCAGGTTTAGGGGCCAGGATAGGTGGGAGAAAAGCAACCTCCACAGTGTCCAGTATATGCAGTAAAAATGGAAATTGGATGCTTCAGAACTTAAAGAACCAGAATGACAAAGACACTTAATTCAGACTCTGAAATGGAGACAGAATCCTTTCCAAGTATGCGTAATAGACTCACTTCATCTACATTAGTATCCATTGAGGAAACTACCTGAATGAAGGACCTGCAGCATACTAGGTGAGGCAGTAGCTTGTGATGAAAACGGCATGTAATGAAAGTCTGGTTTTTTTGCAATATGTTTCTGCAATAAAGGTAAGTTTTACAGTCTGTTTCACTTGTGCAGCCTTCTCATAGTTCCAGCTATCTAAAATTGGCACATTTAATCTTTTCCGTATCGTCTACATAAAAATGCATGTTCTGATGTAAACAAGGTGTGATAGTGAAAAAATTCAGGTGGGTAGCCGTGTTGGTCTAAAGCAACAGAACAAAGTTTGAGTCCAGTGGCACCTTTAAGACCAACAAAGTTTTATTCTGCACACAAAAGGGTATAGGTGCCACTGAACTCAGACTTTGTTCTGATAGTGGTCAGTTGATCAAATGTGGTGGCTCAAGTGGTTAAGACACTGAACTGCCAATCGGAAGGTTGGTAGTTCAGCAGTTCGAGACTCAAATGCCGCAAGATGGAGTGAGCTCCCATCTCTGGTCCCAGCTCCTGCCAACCTAGCAGTTCAAAAGCAAGAAATTGCAAGTAGATAAATAGGTACCACTTCGGTGGGAAGGTAACAGCGTTCCATGCGCCTTGGCATCTAATCATGCTGGCCACATGACCACGGAAAAATCTTCAGACAGTGCTGGCTCTTTGGCTTGGAAATGAAGATGAGCACCGCGTCTCTAGAGTCGGATTCAACTGGCTTTTGAGCAAGGAAAACCTTTACCTGATCAAATAAATGGCAAATTTATTTCTAGGCTTAATTTCTGCAACATTACAGCACTGAAACTGAAATATGCATAAAGCTTCATTTGGTTTGTAACAACTCCAGAGGAAGTGATTCAAAAAGAAAGACTACAGTTCAGCTGTGCAAGGATTAACCTGTTTGTGCCAAAGTAATAAAATATAGGGGATAAAAGGAATAAAGGGAAAGCATATCAAGTATTGAAAAGAGTACCTGATTAGAATGTACAAAACATGGACTGGGGAAATATCAGTGAAGAGCCACAGAATGTACATATTTCTGGGCTATATGAAAATAATTGTTCATACCTGAATGGTTCATACTTTACAGTGAGGATGGCATAAGTCTCTGTTGATCTGGACAACATTTTAGCGGTATCAGGATTGTACAGTTCACTGAGAGGCAGGGTTTTGTTGTTAAAACTCCACTCCAAAATCTATCAACCACAAGCTTGCCATTACAACAATATATACCATGAGCTGCTTATCAAGGTGCTTTTACTTAGGAACGTTAGATAAATTCAGTCCATGTATCTTTTCTCTGCGTGGATGGAGTTAGTCATTGTATTGGTTAGCCATGGCAAGTGAAGTGAGGCAACGTTTAGAAATATAGAACTGCTGAAATATGTTACCGAAAATGGGGTTTGCAAGCAATGTTCTGTGCAGGGCTTTTTTTGTAGAAAAAGCCCAACAGGAACTTATTAGCATAATAGGCCATACCCAACAGCAGGAACTCATTAGCATATTAGGCCACACCCTTGGCAGGACAGCTCATTAGCATATTAGGCCACACCCCATGTTACCAGAAGTGTGGTCATCCAGCCACACCCACCTTTTGCTTCTTATTCTGTTTACCTTGTTTGTTGTCAAAACCCAGGGCTTTTTTTGGAGCAGGAACTCCTTTGCATGTTAGGCCACACACCCCTAATGTAGCCAGTCCTAATGAGTTTCTGCTGTTGGGTGTGGCCTATTATGCTAATGAGTTCCTGCTGGGCATGGCCAACTTGGGAGCCAGACGGAACTCCGTTCCTGTGCGTTCCTGCCCAAAAATAGCCCTGGTTCTGTGGGTGTTGAAACTGATGTGTATATCAGGAAAAAGGAGCGGAATTATTGACAAGCATCGTGCCAGCTGCACAGCATCTCAGCTATGTTTCTGTCTCCTTCCAGTCTGCAGGTGTATATCTGTCTGACAAAGTGGGCTATGGCCCAGAAAAATATTGTTAATCTTTCAGGTGTTATCGTAAGTGGTTGTGAGGGTCTCCTGTGAGGGTCTCCTGAGTTTATTGGGGAATTAGCCAGGAAACCCAAACAGTGAGAGAGGGGGTAATCAAGCAGGATCTCCACCTATGTTTACGGGGATTTTCCCCTCAGTAGAAAAACCCCAGCAGGAACTCATTAGCATAATTGGCCACACCCAATAGAAACGTATTAGCATATTAGGCCACACCATTGACAGCACAGCTCATTAGCATATGAGGCCACACCCTGTGTTACCAGAAGTGTACTCATCCAGCCACACCCACCTTTTGCTTCTTATTCTGTTTACCTTGTTGTCAAAACCCAGGGCTTTTTTTTGTAGCAGGAACTCCTTTGCATGTTAGGCCACACACCCCTAATGTAGCCAATCCTAATGAGTTCCTGCTGTTGGGTGTGGCCTATTATGCTAATGAGTTCCTGCGGGGCGTGGTCAACTCAGGAGCCAGCCGGAACTCCATTCCTGTGCGTTCCTGCCCCAAAATAGCCCTGTTTACGGGGATTTTCCCCTCAGTAGAACTCTCAAAATAAACCAGGCCATGATTAATGAAACGCTTTTTATTAAGGAAAATTAAAGAATAAAACTAAAAACGTATTAATTGAAAAGCACTCTATAAACACCCATGCAAGTTCAGAAAACAAAAGGTGGTAGCTTATAGAGACTGAGAGGGGAACTTATTTTACACTGGACTATATTCACCTATCCAAAGAATCAGAACCAGAGGTCCAAGGGAGAAGGATGAGAAAGACGAACCAGGTGTATCAGAAGGATGAGAGAGACGAACCAGGTGTATCCAGTTCCATATTGTGAGTGTACGTCCAAACACACACATACACACAACGACAAGAGACTGAAAAAGAGATAGAGACTCTACTGAACAGAATGTGGCTGGTTATACTCTTTTGGGGGCATATGTGATGGCTCCTAGAACAATGCTGTGATGGTGTGAATGAAACAATGTTGTTTGAGCAAGGAAGCATCATAACATTCCCAGGAATTGCAAGTGCAATGTAACATTCATGTGAAATGTCTATTGTGTTTGATGACCACTAATTGCCAGGACAGCAAATCTTTACAAAGGAGTGTTATAGGATTAAAATTGTTTTGATTATGGACTCACATAGGATAACCAGGTAAGGGAAGGCAAGGTGGGGAGTTGGTTAGATTTACTGTCCTTTCTGAGAAATCAGTCTTTGACACTGATGGATTTAAAAAGAGAACTGCCAAGATCCAGACCTTTGCACCTTTAGGGTCAGTTTTTCAGACAGGCCTCTGGTCAATATTTGATGGCATGTGACTGTAGGACCTATTTTGATCTTTTGTTTGCAGACCAAGGAAGAGTCTTGAATGGGTGACCCTGTGAGATGCTAAGAAAGGGAAAGTTGCTTGTGTCACCTGTTTATAGGTATCAAGCTTGTCTTTCCAAGGGAGGAGGGGCTCGAGGCCTAACACAGGTACCAGTATATTTTTGTTTTATTATGTAGGTAAAAGGCTGGACGGAGCTGTGGTGGCTCAAGTGGTTAAGACGCTGAACTGCAGGCTGTGGAAGGTCAGTAGTTCAGCAGTTCAAGACCCGGGTGCCGCATGATGGAGTGAGCTCCCATCTCTAGTTCCAGCTCCTGCCAACCTAGCAGTTCGAAAGCAAGAAATTGCAAGTAGATAAATAGGTACCACTTCGGTGGGAAGGTAACAACGTTCCGTGTGCCTTGGTGTTTAGTCATGCCGGCCATGTGACCACGGAAACGTCTTCGGACAGTGCTGGCTCTTCGGCTTGGAAACGGAGATGAGCACCGCAACCCTAGAGTCGGATTCGACTGGCTTTTGAGCAAGGGAACCTTTACCTTTACTAAAAGGCTGGACATGGCCAGAGGCAAGAGTCAAAAGACAATGGTGACTACTACTGAGTGAGCCATCTGTCTGCTTGATTTAAAATCTCCATGGGAGTTCTTTTTGTGTTGTTTGTTCATTAATTACCTTTTGCTTGTTTATTTAGATTGGCTCACAAAGTATTATAAAATCATAAAGCAGGATGGAAAACCTGCTTTGATTGATTCAAAACATGTTTTAATGTTCATATATTGCAAAATCTTAAAACTCATAGAAACAACACTAGACACTTGTTTAAAACTGATACAGAAAGATTTAATTTCTTACTGTGGTAGAATTGATCCAGATACATATGGGAAAAAAATAATTAAAAATAAGAAAAATGGGCAACATTGACAAAACACTATACATCCCTGCCTCTTTGGGCCATTGTTCTATTTCTGTACTCCCAAAGGGTTGGGGGATCCCCCACCCTTTTTGGCATTGGAGGCACACTCAATGAAACCAACAAGGGTTTTCATTTCTTTGACTCTGGGGGCCTATCCCCTGCCCTCAAATGGATTAGTAAAGTTCAGTGTTCGATGAGGCTTGGGAGCGGTGGCGCAGGCGGTAAGTGAAGCCTGCCTTACATCTGGCCGAGCAGCTTTGGCTGTTCGAGCCCCACCGTGGCCGGAGTGAGCTCCCGGCCCTATGTCCCAGCTCCCGCCCACCCAGTGGCTCAAAAGCCCGTTAAAGGGCAAATAGACAAATTGGGTACCTGCTCTTAGAGCGGGGGGGGGGCACCCTCTTGTGGTGTAGCGGTGGCAGCGTGAGCGAGCGAGCGATGAGCGGCGGCGGTGGAGGAGCATG
>NW_015169310.1:41994-43698 GCF_001447785.1 Gekko japonicus
AAAGGGTGGCTGGTTGGTTTGTCCCCCCCCCGCCTCGTATGTGGCCCTAGGTTAGGACTTGTATGGATTAAATATGTGAACTGCTCAGAGCCCTCAGGGCGTGAGCGGTATACAAATGGAAGGATAGATAAATAAATAAATAAATAAAAATAAAAAATAGTAAAGTGAAAAGGCTGCTATTTTATGTAGTTGCTGTCATAAACCCACCTTGGATCTATGTTTGTTTACACATACATAGCATGGCCGTGTGCATGTAAAGCATGTTCCTCCTCATGTCCCCACCACCCCAAGTTAAAATCCAGCCTCCCACATTACCAGTGACTTGGGAAACACTACTAAAAGCTGCCTCTGAGCAAGGACAAAGGACAGAATTTCCCCAAATACTTCAGCCCCTTCCCCTACGCGTGTTTGAGCATGAGTATATGCCTAAAGTGCGTGAGGAGTTTGAATCACAGTGCGCTTTCCTAAACAAGGAAAATGTATTGCTACACATTAAGCTAGAGCACAGGACTAGAAAATAACTACCAAGCCTACCGGTTAACAGATCTAAGAAACATCATAGGACCAGCACAAGATCACCCAGCAAAATTCCATGGCAAAGGGGGGATTCAAAGCTGGTTCCCCCAGATCCTAGTCTGACACTCTAACCACTACAACCACACTGGCTCTCAGGCAAGCTTAGTAAACAAGAAGGATCAGGAAACATTTTTCTCAACCAGTTTTAAAAACAGGAACTTGTGTTAGAAGATAAAACTGACAGAGTATCTCAAAATATGTAAGTATATTGAGTAAGATATGAGGTTGGTATTTAAGTTTAAAATTAATTAAACCATCAGAAAGCTTCAAGATTGAGAAAGGGGCAAGGCTGTTCACTATCTCCGCTATTATTTATCATGGTATTGGAAGTGTTGAATGAAGCTATCAGAAGAGAAAATAAAATAACGGGACTGCAAGTTAAGAAAGAGCAATATAAACTGTTGGCATTTGCAGATGATGTGGCATATATATTAGAGAATCCAGTGAAGGCGGCGGCGGTATTGATGGAGAATATTAAAGAATACGGAGAAGTGGCAGGGTTCAAAATAAATCTGGAGAAAACTAAAATCATAGTAAAGAATATGGATGAGAAGCAGAAAGAAGAGCTTCAAGGGGTAACAAGATGTCAGTGAAGAAAACGAAATACCTAGGAATTATAGTTACAAATAAATGCAGTGATTTATACGAAGAAAATTATAAAGTGTTGTTAAAAATACGAAACAGAACTTGGAGAAGTGGAAAAATCTGCAATTGTCCTTGATGGGCAGGACGGCAGCAATAAAAATGAATATATTACCAAGATGGATGTTTTTATTTCAAACTATACCTATATTGCAGACTCAAGCGTTGTTTAGAGAATTGGATAAACTGACAACTAAGTTCATCTGGCAAGGAAAGAAGGCGAGAATAAGGTTAAAAATGTTGCAGGATGTGAAAGGGCGAGGTGGATTTGGAGTCCCAAATTGGCTTCTATATTATAGAGCTGCGGCACTAGTTTGGATTAGAGACTGGGTCACTCTTGAAGATACAAGATTGTTACAAATTGAAGGACATGATTTGTTACTTGGATGGAATGCATTTTTATGGTATGAGAAAGCAAATTACCAAAAGTATTTTAAACAGCATTGGTTGAGAGCCTCTTTACTTAAAGTTTGGGACGGAATTCAT
>NW_015169310.1:44916-45092 GCF_001447785.1 Gekko japonicus
TAGGGATGTGCCTCCCCCCCTCCCCCGGTTGGTCTTTTGGGGTTTCAGCTAATTGCTGCATGCATGTGCAGCCTGCAAGGTTGGTGGTGTTGCTTTGCACACCACCTTCCTTGCTTGGGAGGGGGGGGAGAGAGTCAACTCTACCCAGCTCTGTCCTGACCTGCTACCTCCCCGGA
>NW_015169310.1:45590-54482 GCF_001447785.1 Gekko japonicus
CCTCCCTCCAAGAGCCACTAACAGCACCGTGGTAAAAAAGTAATTCTTGTTCCCACCATAGAGAACAATGGAGGGGATGGGGGCAACTTGTTCGGGGGCCCGTAGAATTGGACCCCTTGGTCCAACGTTCTTGAATCCTGGTGGGTATCTTGGGGAGAGGCTCCAGCAGGTACCCTGCGAGTTTGGAGCCTCTCTCTCAAACCCCCTCCCCTCCAGCCCCCAGAATATACCCTATGTTTTCGCCATTGACTTCAATGGTCCATAGGATATAATGGGGCCGAAATTGACATTCGGCTGGCCGAAAGACTCCCCAATGGGCTGGAACTGCCAAAATTGACATGCAGGAGTCTTTCTGCCAGCTGAAATTGATTCTGCCCGATTCGGCCAAATCAGAATTGGGCCGAATTTGGGTTTTTTTGCACACCCCTAGTAAGAACAGTGGTGGCAGGAGGAGAATAATGTAAACTGCTCATCCTCAGTCTCTTAGTAGCAGAATGAGGACCTTGGGTGCCAGCCTGCCTTGAAGGGAGTCTGGGATTGGAGTGCGGTTCTCCCCCCAGTCCAACAGCCCTGTCTGTTGCTGCGGGGGGGGGTGATGCCTGGCAGGCCCAGCGGCTATGAGGGAGAAGCCACCCCACCCTCAAAAGCATCCCATGCCCAGAACATCTCCTACAGAGCTTGCAAAGAAAATAAGGGGGGAGGGAAGACTTGGGGGGGGGAGAGAAAGAGAGAATTATAGGATGGGGTGGTAGAAAGAGGACAGAAAGAGAGTGTTAGGGGCAGAAGGCAGTCATGGGAAAAGAGTACGAAAAGGGGTGGCAGGGTGCCTTAACTACCACACACATGTCCATGTTGCGAGTTACTCATCCAGGAGCAATGCTTGGATCGCCTGTAAAGATGTAGGTGTAGGTGCTGGAAGTAGGCACATTGTGCTGGGGAATTCCCTGCTGTTTAGTTTGCCAGACGAGACGCAGGAGGAGTAGAAGCAGAATAAAAGGAAGAAAGGGAAGAAAGCAAGGAAGACAGGAGAGTCCACCTTATGCCCCGCCCTGCAAAAGTTGATTGGCTGAAATTTGATGCTGCTGGGCATCTGAAACATGATGCTGGTAATGGGCGGAGAATAGTATAGAGCGCCATCTCCTGCCTGAAAAAAATACCAGGGGAGATAGTGGAGGGAAAATGGGCGATGATTCTACATGTGCATGCTAAAACCGGTTTATATAAAAAAATCCATTGCAAAACAGTTCTCAAAAAACGCAGAGCAATTGTGTAATGAAACTGGTTTGGTGACAGAATCATGAAAAACACATGTAGAATAAAAATGTTAATGTAGGGCAATTGTGGAGTGAAGGCAGAGACTGATGTGGAATGCAAGTCCTTGAAGAGCTCCAAATGCAGAGCAAAATGCCAATGCAAAAAAGGCCCAGGTTGGTCTGGGCAATTGCGGAGTGATGGCGGAGACTGATGTGGAACGCAAATCCTCTCCGAATGCAGAGCAAAAGGCCAATGCAAAAAAGGCCAAAGAGGCAAGTTTCTGCCTCACACAATGCAAGGTCATAGCCAAGAAAAAGCAGCCAATTCCATCAGCAAAAGGGTGAGGACCTGTTTCCCATTGGCAAAAAAACAAAAAAACCAACAAAACCCCCACAAGTATAATACCAGAAAACTGTAGAAATCTGGAACTTGATGAAAAGATACTTTTTGAGATGCACTTATTTTTGGATAGGTTGGGTTGGAGCGAAAGTTGGAGCGAATAGTGAAGCTGTCCTTCATTTCACTGGTGGAGCATGCTTCTGTCAGCAGACGCTCCCCCCCCCCCATCCAGGGAACAAATTTTTTGGGTCCAATTAGTTTTAGTCACTTAAAATTAATAATAAAGGGATATTTTCTGTGGACAATGCTGACGGTATGACTGTGTGCTCTGTGCTGCTTTCATATTTATAATTAATGGAGGGCTGCCAATCAGCCAGCAAAGGATGAGGCTGTTTCATTCTCCCCTCAGACTTTTTTTAAAAGTTGTACCCCTGGGTAAATAGCTTATGTACCAGTTCCCACCATCAAAGTTACCCATAACCACTAGGCTCCACTCACAGACCAGTTCTGAACTCTATCTCCAGGTGTACCCACAGATTTTCTTTTTCTTTTGGTGAGCTGTTTGTCCCAAGGAGCTGACCCCAGACAGGAGTTTTGTTGCCATGTTTTCTACCAAC
The DNA here is from genome assembly GCF_001447785.1 of Gekko japonicus. Classification (NCBI taxonomy): domain Eukaryota; kingdom Metazoa; phylum Chordata; class Lepidosauria; order Squamata; family Gekkonidae; genus Gekko; species Gekko japonicus. The sequence continues at coordinate 47,801 of NW_015169310.1, forward strand.
CTAAGCTTCTGAAATATCTTCAAAGGTAGCCACGTATAGGGGTGCCAGACTTCAAGTGGGACCTGGGGATCCCCCAGAATTACAAGTCATCTCCAGACTACAGAGATCAGTTCACCTGGAGAAAATGGATGCTCTATGGTGTCGTACCCCACTGAGGTCCCTGTCATCCCTGGGCTCCATTCCAAATCCATTCCCTGGGCTCCATTCCAAAATCTCCAGGAGTTTTCCAACCTGGATCTGGCAACCCTAGCACACATAAAACACGTTACGCTGGTCCTGTCTGGAAGTCATGGTAGCGTGGATCAGCATAGCTAGGTCTGTAGATTCTAAGCCAGTTAACAGCTTACGGTCTCAATGTAAAAGAAGGAAGGTGCTCCTAGCAGCACCACCAGCCTCTTTGTCTATCAACAAGGCCGTGTCCAAGAGCACTCCCAAACTATCCTACAACTGAGCTCACGGCACAGCCGGAAGAGGCACAGCTGTTTTCCCCAAACACACTGAAAAGTATGCAGACGGAGAGCGATTTCAGCTAAGCATACCTTTATTCAGTTCAGGACAAAGACGAAGGGACCAGCTCGCAGGCTGGTCATATATGTTCAGAAAAACCCGCCACCAAGTACACCTAAACACACCCCCTACTCCCGATAGGCTATTTACAGTAACCGGGCGACCATTGGTCTCCCGGCTGAGAAGCTGGCCCTTTGATTGGGCCGGCTAGGATCCTACGGACCCATTGTCTTTGGACGTGAAGCTATTGAAGAGTTGTGCCTGGCCAGCCCGGGCAAGTCCGGGCATGTCAGGCTGAATACATTACACCCCTCCCCCCTTGGTTCAGAAGGCACCCACAGACGAAGTCCTTCAAGTAGGCGGGTGGCTTCTTGGGCCGCGTCGAGCGTCGGGGCCCCGGGGTAGCGATGGGTTCGGTCTCGGGGGCCCTGGGAGCCGAGGGGCCTGGGACCGACGAGGGCGCCGAGGAGGCAGGACAGGCTGGCACCACGGTGTGAGGTGCCTCGGGTTCCTCACGGAGAGGCGGCTGTGGATCCGGTGCCGGGAGTGGGGCCGATGTGGCAGGCTCTGGGTCCTCGTCCGGATCCTCAGGGTCCAGCTGTAGCGTGCGACGGCGCAGCTGATCTATGTGCCGGTGGAGGATCTGGCCGTCCTCGCTGGAGACCTCGTATGAACGGGGGCCCTTGACCCGTATGACTCGGGCTGGGATCCATTGAGGCCCCCGGCCGTAGTTTCGGGCGTACACCGGGTCCTCTGGAAAGAACCCTCTGGCCGGCTCGTACGTCTCGGTGCCCGGGGCCTCCGGGGTTGCCCGATCTGGGTGTAACCGATCCAGTCGGGAGGCTAGGCGACGGCCCAGCAGTAGTTCGGCTGGGGTGCGGCCGGTCGTGGAGTGTGGCGTGGTGTGCTGTCCGAAGAGGAAAGCGGCTAGTTTATAGTCCCAATCGGTGGAGTCCAGTCGGCGAAGTGCGTCGACACCTCTGCCCACATCTGTCTTATCCACAGATTGGTGACAAACACTACGTTTTGCTTACATTCCATGGGGATTCCATGGGGATATCCACAGATTACTTCTTAAGGTGAGGTTGAATCACAGTTTCTTTCAGCTGTGCAGGAAACACCCCTCTTTAACAGGAACCTACTAATAATCTTTTCCTAGGGGAGTTTCCATTTTTTTCTGGCTTGAATTTTTAATAGCCAGGATGTGCAAGGATCCCATTTTCAAGAAGTGATCTACACAACTTCAAGCACTCTGTCAATGTCAGTCAGGGAGATCAACCGAAACTACCCATGGGCAACCTCTTGTCAAACCAGTTGCCACCAATAAGTATAGCACTGACCCTCAACCTGGCATCTAAGTCAGAACAGATGACTGAGACCTTTTCAGCAAAGAATCAAGCAAAACACCCAAATCAGAATCAGCAAGAGTTTTATTAGGCCCGGATGACACTGGGCCCCAAAGCATTTGTTAGATGAGATCCAGCTGATGCAGTGGTTGCAGAAAAGACAGCCTCGTTTGCCACCCTAACCATCTCCTGATAGGTCTTCAGATTAGCTCTTTAGCGTGTACTATCTGACCTGGTGTGAGTCTTCCACCAACGGATTTCTAGCTGTCTCCCCAACGTCTTCATAGACCTTGGGCTCCCTGGAAAACCAAGGGACTGAAACTTTACTCAGGGAGGAGGAGGAGATTGGATTTATATCCCGCCCTTCACTACCCAAAGGAATTTCAGAGTGGCTTAAAGTCTCCTTTCCCTTCCCCTCCCCACAACAGACACCCTGTGAGGTAGGGCTGAGAGAGATAGATCTCTTGAGAACTGCCCTTCAGAGAACAGTTCTGAGAGAACTTATGACCAATGTTCCCTCTAAGCAGCAGCTCCATGTGGAGAAGTGGGGAATCAAACCCGGTTCTCCCAGTTTAGAGTCCACGCTCCTAACCACTACACCAAACTGGCTCTCAAACCACTGAAGGATGCCAAGGACCAGGTGTCTAAATAGCACTTTGCACATCTGCATTCCATGCTGATGCTAGGGTCTCTACAGAGCTACCAGGGCCATTTGGAAGTCAACTGGACCCATCAGTCTCTGGAGTCACACCATCCTAATCAGTCCTCCATCCTTATGGAGGGAGGTGGATGTCACATAGTGCTGCCATTTGCCTGCTAATCCACTCAGTTGCCAGCTGTTGATGATCAGCAACAGTGGGGGAAAATGGAGAGGGGGTTGTGTCTGAACTTGGAAGTGACAGGCAATGCTCTAGGAATCCCGCTCATCTCTGAGAGGGGTTTAATAAATATTTTATTTTTATTTTTTATTTATTTATCTTTGGATTTATATCCCGCCCTACCCCGAAGGCCAAAGCAGATAGGACATTTATTTATTTATTTATTTAGTCAGTCAATCGGCCAATTTTATATCCTGCCCTTTCTGCGAGTGGGCTCAGGGCGGCTAACAGCAATATAATAGGGTTGCCAGCCTCCAGGTGGGGCCTGGGGATCTCCCACTTTTGCAACTGATCTCCAGCTGACAGAGATCAGGTCCCCTGGAGAAAATGGCTGCTTTGAAGGGTGGACTCTGTGGCATTGTACCATGCTGAGGGAGGGGGAAACTCTATGTTTCCCCCTTGGATGGTCGTGGCCCCGCCCCCAGCGTGCCCGGCGTCATAACGTCACTTCCTGGTGATGTGCGTGCGGTGCGCGTGCGTGCGTAGGATGCAGAATGGGAGTCCCCCACTCCCAAAGATTTTCAACTTGGCAACCCTAGTTCCTCCCCTCCCCAAACCCCACCCTCTCCCAGATCAACCCCAAAGTCTCCAGGTATTTTCCAACCCAGACCTGGCAACCCTAATAAGTAATACAATCTAAATGAATACAGTCGAATAATGCAATAAAACCAGTTTAAAATGTTTAAAATGGGCAGTGCAATACATTTAATTCCAGTTTCTACAGCTGGAAGAATAAGTGGGCTGACGCCGAGCCATGATGGTTTAATGTAGCAGCAGCAGAGAGGCCAGCTGGTAGATGCCCACTGCCTCAGCCAAAGGCCTGGCAGAACAGCTCCGTTTTACAGGCCCCTTATTGTATTGGGCCAACAGCTGTTGCACAGGCTTCTGATTTGGATGGAAGGCATCACACAGGGCAGCGTTCCTCCTTTCTCTATGGCTAGAGATGTAAAATTTCCGGAAATTTTGAAGCTCAGAAAAAAAACCGTTTTTTTCTGGGGGGAAACGGAAATTTTCGGAAAAATTGAAAAAAATGCTACATTAGCACTTCTTCTTTCTTTTCCAGATTGAAAGTCATTCTGTTACTTTAGGAACATAAAATATGACTATAGACATTTTTACTTGGCATGAAATTATCACAACTAGCATATTAAAAATATAGTGTATCCAAACAATTATTACAGAATACCCACCCACATGCAAAAACAAAACTGAAACCTTTTTATTGTCTTCTGACAATAGCACCTCCTAAAGGAGGAAATGCATCTTGTTCTTGCATTAGAGAGTTTAGTTTGTAACCTAGGACTTGCTTGTCCTCAGTGCACAGAAATTAGATCAATCTGATACCATATATATATATTTTAGAAATGATTTGGAAAATATTTGAACTCCTTGTCTTAAAATATTTTATTCATCATGTTAAAATAAAACGTTACATAATCAATTTTTTTCTTTTCTTTTTTCAATTTTTCCAATTGTTCGGAAAAAATCAAAAAAGGCTTCAGGAAAAAAACCATTTCCCCCCCGAATGTTTCCAATTTTTTCCCAGTCCTTCACATTTATATCAGCGGCTGAGGCAGCGGGCATCCATTTACAGCCTCCCTGAGGTCTCTGTCACCCATTCATTAACAGCTGGCTATCACTCCGGCCAGGGAATCTCTCATACCAGCCAATTCTATTCTAGGGCTGTGACACCATTGTAATGTATATTACTGTGTTTTAAAATTTTAATTATACTTATTGTATTATTGAAATGTTATTACCCACCCTGAGCCCACTTACAGGAAGGGCGGGCTATAAATATGAAAAATAAATAAGTAAATTTGTTAACTGAACCTGACCCTCCCAGGGCTGTTAGAACTAGAAAGGAAAAAAGACAGTCTGCCAGTCTTTTTTCTTTCCAGGGCTAATAACATGGGCCAGTTTTGAGTAAGGAAATCGTGGTGGTGGTGGTGGAAGGGATGAAACCCTCTTCCTCCTGACTGCCGGTGTGCTGCAATTCCAGTCTGAATTCCACACACACCCCTCTATTGCAAGAATTATTCCTTATAAAAGACTAGGAATAATCTTGGATGTCCCAGTGTGAGGTCTGTTTTGGTCCCCAGCTGCTTTTGGGGTTTTTTTTTTAGAAAAACCACAAATATTTTTACAAATAATAAGAAAGATATACAATAAACACAAACTGCGGAAGGGGGCTAGTGACTGCCTGGAAGCTTTGGCACAGAGCGTGGTTTGACTGGGAAGATAACCAATGCAACAGGAACTGAAAATACGATAAAACACTTGAAAAGAAATACATGGATTCAACGAGGAACCTTCAGGAAAGCGAGGAATGACACAGCAGAAAACAGAGGGGATTTTAACCAATAATGCCAAAGGGGAAACCCAGGCACTGAGCTACTGCTTCTGACTCAGCAGATGGGCCAGCTGATGGCCCACTGCAAGGTCCTCCCTCTGGCACCTGCCCTGCTGCCTCAGCAAAGGAGCTGCTGTTAAGTCAGTGGGCTCTCCCCGCTGTCCTCTCCACTACTGAAAGAGAAAGCAAAATCTCTTTCTGAACAGGCAAAGAGTCCCTTAAGCTTTACCATCAACAGGCTCTCGAATGGGAATTGGGGCTCCTGGATTCCCCCTGCTAGCTCTGGAAATTATTAGCCCCTAAGGCAGGCTTGTGCAACTTGTGGCCTACCACACCGAAGGCTGCCTTCTGGCCAAGTACCCTTGCCTGGCAAGGACTCAGAAGCCACACAACTGTTGGTTGCATTCACCCAAACCAGAAACTTCAGGAAGCCACCGGTGAGTGTAGATGCAGGGCTGAGTTTGGCTGGCTGGTTCATGTTGAGCAGGCCAGGGCTAAGGATATAACAGACAGGAAAACAGGGGTGTTGGGTGGGAGGGAAATACCTCGCTGCGAAGCTTTGCCACGTTGGGAGGAGAGTAACACCTAGGGGGTAGAGGCTAGCAGGGTTCACTGGGGTCAGGAAACACTGGGTTGGATCTAGCCAGGGCCGGCGGCCTCGCCTAGGGCGCACAAACCCCTCGGGCTGGCCCTGGATCTAGCCAGGTTTTTCCCTACTCAACCTCACCCGATTCCTCAATCCCCCTCTTTACTACAGCCCCCATCCCTGTATAAACAAGTCCCATGATCCACAGCATAGCCTTCTTGAGCGGTCACAGGGGATCCTGTTTTCCTTTTTCTCCAGTAGAAAAGTTGGTTTGATCCACGCCATTGATCTGTTTTTCCTTTTGCTCATTTCTCTAGGCATCACGTTGCTACAGCTGTAAGCGGGGTATGGTGTTGGAAAAGGGGGACCTGAAGCCAGGTTGATGGATGCATCTTAAATGCCAGTTCGGTACCTAGGCTTGTCAACCTCCAGGTGGTGACTGGAGATCTCCTGCTACTACAACTGATCTCCAGGCGACAGAGATCAGTTTACCTGGGGGAAATGGCTGCTTTGGAAGGTAGACTCTAAGGCAGTGTACCCCATTGAAGCTCCTCCCCTCCCCAAACCCCACCTACCTCAGGCTCCACCCCCAACCTGGATCTGACAACCTTATCAGTAACCCCATTGAAGCTCCCTCCCCTCCCCAACCCCCACCTCCTCAGGGCTCTCCCCCCAACCTGGATCTGACAACCTTATCAGTACCTGAGTCCTGCGGCCCCTTCCAGACTAACAAGGTATTATTCCGGTGTAAAATGTTGTGAACTAGAGCCGACTCTGAAGAAGGAGGTTCTAGTCCATAAACGTTTACACTAGAATAAGAGTTTTAGTCTTTAAAGCATCACAAGAATCATGTTTATTTGTATTGCAAGAGACTAACATAGCTACCCCTCTGGAATGAGCAGTGGGGTCTCCATGGCAATGAGGGGAGCCGGAAGTAGCGCGGCCCCAGATTAGGCATACCTCAGGAAAAGGGTTCATTTTAGACTTTTGATTTAAGAACAGGAACTGTTCA
>NW_015169310.1:54520-56007 GCF_001447785.1 Gekko japonicus
CCAAAATGATCAAGGAACTAGGTGCACCTTCCTTTCAAGGAAAGAGCACTTCGGGACTTTTTGGTTTAGCGAACAGATGATGGGGTGAGGGAGCACCCGTTAACAGTGAATTAAAAACTTCTGGAGGAAGTGGAGAGTATTTTTTTCCCCTACCAAAATACCCAACCAAGTTGACACACATTCCTGGCAGATACAAGCAAGCACTTCTTACAACCAGTAAATAATCTCGTGGGATTCGCTGCCACGGGTTGTAGAAGAAGAAGAGATTGGATTTATACCCCGCCCTTCAGTACCCAAGGCAGTCTCAGAGCGGCTTACAATCACCTTTCCCTTCCCCTCCCCACAACAGACACCCTGTGAGGTAGGCGGGGCTGAGAGAGCTCTGACAGAAACTGCTCTTTTTCAAGAACAGCCCTTATCAGAACTACGGCTTGCCCAACGTCATACAGACACGCGCGGAGGAGTGGGGAATCAAACCCGGTTCTCCCAGATTAGAGTCCGCGCAGGTAACCACTACACCAAACTGACTCTCAGAACTAGGAAGCTGGTTGCTAGGTCCCCCCTGGCTACTGGCTGGGGGTGGGCAGGGTTGCCAGATCCAGGTTGGGAAACTCCTGGAGATTTGTGGGTGAGTCTGGGGAAGACAGGGACCTCAGTTGGGGTACAATGCCAGAGAGGTCAACCTCCAAAGCATCCCACCTTCTCAGGGAATTGATCTCTGTAGTTTCGAGATGAGCTGTAATTCCAAGGGATCCCCCGGTCCCACCTGGAACCTGGCATCCCTAACTAATGTAGCTTCAAAGAGGAACTAATAACTTCATGGAGGATAATCCTGTCAATGAATATTAGCAAGAACAACTAAATGAAGCCTCCATCGTTCTTCTGAATACCAACACGTTTGGGTGGCTGTGGAGGTTAAGGGACTATCAGTCTGCTTTGCTTCTTAAAAAGGTAAAGGTTCCCTTGCTCAAAAGCCAGTCGAACCCAACTCTAGAGGTCGGTTCCAAAGCCGAAGAGCCAGCGCTGTCCAAAGAATCTTCCGTGGTCATGTGGCCAGCATGACTAAACGCCAAGGCGCACGGACGCTGTTACCTTCCCACCGAAGTGGTACCTATTTATCTACTTGTAATTTCTTGTTTTCAAACTGCTAGGTTGACAGGAGCTGGGGCCAGAGACGGGAGCCCACTCTGTCACACAGCACCAGGGTGTCAAACTGAACTACAGACCTTCCGGTCTGCAACTCAGTGTCTTAACCTCTGAGCCACAAGTACTCCTTAAATATGAAAAACTAAGAGATCTTTGGCTAGAGTCACTCAGCTAAGGAATAGTCACTAGAACCAGGGAGCATCCAACCTTTTCTTCCCCTCTCCTGAATGCAGGGGTTGTTTCGTAGAAAAAGAGCTAGGGGAACTCATTAGCATATGCCACACCCCCTGAAATCACCCAAAGTGTGTCATAAGGCCACACCCCCTGACATCACCGGAAGT
>NW_015169310.1:56118-63070 GCF_001447785.1 Gekko japonicus
GGGGGCGGAGCTTCGTCATGTGCCCCGCCCCCCGTACCTCACCTGGGGGAACTGTGGTCCCCCGCGATCCCCCCCGAAATGACCTCTGCCTGAATGTAAATAACTCCTGAGAAGGAAAACAACAGGTACACAAGCGCTGTGGCCCATTCCCTTCATCCCACGTAACTTCTGATGGGGCTACTAAAACCATGCAAAAGACACTGAGTTTAAGTTTGGAGTACCTCTTCCTGTGTTCCCACTGCGCTTGGGACAGCTGAGACATTTTAATGAGCGAAGACTGGAGGTTCCTTTAACATCACAAAAACATTTACTGTCAGGAGTGATCTGGCACAATGCCTTGATCGGGATGTGTCATCTGACTGGAGCGGCAGTCCGTGGAACCGCCCCCACAGTTGCCTCTGCAACAGCAAGATTCTGCCACATTTCTCATCGGCAGCAATTCGATCATTCGATCACATCTGATGCAGACTCAGCAAACTTAGTTACTTTCCCTTGGGTCAGCTGACTGGCAGGAAGTAAGGGCAGAATAGTGAATCATGTGTACAAGACTGTCCTTTTATGTGCAACTGATGTAATCAGCTATGTCAGCTCTTAGAGATGGTCAAGGCAGCATCACTGATGAATGGCTGCATTCTGCTGTTTTCCATGTCACCCTCCCATTTCCCCCCAAAACTTGGGTTGTGGGAACGTTTACAACTACCATTGCCAGTGCTCCTTAGAGGCTTTTCTCGAGGCATCTCTGCCGAGTGAAGCAACCACCCCAATAAAGGGTCTTTGCAGAATTGCTGCTACACCTTTCGGACAGTCCCAAGAGATCTACCTGGCTACTTGATGGCTGCCACTTAGACTCCAGCCAAAAACCTTATTTTGTGATTAGTTAAAAGTCTCTGCTGCTGTTGGTTCTTTGGATGACATGTCATTCATCTCTGAAGCCCATCCTCTCTTCAAGAGAGAAACTTTCAGCCCAAGACAGGAGAGGATGAAGTACAGGAGGACTCAAATTTTTCTGGAGTTACACCACGGAGCAGCCAATGATTCAGCCTCTCCTCCCCCCCGCCACAAAAAACCCCCAGACACGAACACAGCTTCAAGTTTGTTTATTTGTTTTGCTTTTTAAAAAAAGATTTCAGTGTTTTTCTTTTTTAAAAAAAATACTGTTCAGATCCTTAGCAATGTAGCACTGGGCCTTAAAGTCTCCCCCTCTCCACACCTAAGTCCCAGAGGATGGCTGAAATGTTTTTGAGTCCCTTCCCAAATGGGTTAGGGGAAACTACCTACCCTGCCCACCCTTAGAATTGCAAGCTGAGGGACAGGGAGAGGAAGCCAAACTTTCAGCTTAGGAGTACCTCTGCTGCCCTCAAGCCAAAAAGGAACGTAAGGAGCTAGACTGGGAAACTGGAACCATGTCTTTTAAACACAAACACCCCAGAAGGGGCGAAGGGGGGGGGGGGAAGAGAACCATTGGTAAACTGAGGCAGGTCAAAGGCATATGTCAACTCCACAGGGCAGCTGAGGAAAAGGCCGTGGAGAAAACCGCTGCTGCTGCAATTCCCCACTCGTGAGTGGAACATAGCTTTAGGTACTGGTTAACACCCATCCCTTGGACAGGCCGCTCTAATCCTCCACCACGGTGAAGGCAAAAACTCTACTCCTAAAATAAAAATCTTAACTTGCTCTTCCCCAACGACCCCTCTTCCCCCACCCCCTTCTCCAAGTTTAATCATTCCTGACCTTGTCCCTCAATGGAAACATGATTCTAAAGAATATTAATATTAATGTTACAATGTTATTGTAGTCATGCACCCCTGTCAACGCTCCCCCACCCCTACTAGGAAAGGTCCTTGCTGCCATCCTCTTTCATACAGCCACAAGTTGTGCGCAGAGAAGGGAGGAGGAGAAGAACTTATTAATGCACGATCAGTAAAAAAAAAAAAAGGCAGGGAGAGCAGCAGTTCAAAGGGAATCCCCCCATGCTGGTAGAAGCAGAGGGGGTTTTTTTTGAAGTATTTTCAAACCGGTGGGATGGAAAGAAAATGGGAGACCATCTTTCCCCTCCCAGGTGATGGGGTGGGGTGGATGGGATGACAGTGGAATCCCAAAAAGAGAGGTCCAGGCTCAGATCGGAAAGGGCACCGCACCTAGAACGGGAAGACAAAAGAGCGAATCAGCAGGAGAATTGCCCGTCCCCCCTGAGAGGCAACGAAGCGAACTTGTGCTGACGCCTAACGCTTTGGGGCCAAGTTTTGAAGACACTGTAAAACTCTCATGTTTGAATTTGTGGGGAGCACAAGTGAAACTGTAAGTCTTGTTGAGAAACTGCAAGGCAAAATTGTTCTGGGTTCCCACTTGCCTAGTGCAACACTTGAAGTTTTTTCCCCCCTTTTAAGGCCCCTAGATCTGAATCCTTGAAAAAGCTGCAAGAATTGGCTTATGAACATACGAAGCTGCCTTTCGCCAACTCCAACCACCGGTCCTTCTAGCTCACTATTGCCTATTATGACTGACGATGGCTCTCTGGTGTCTTAGATAGTGACTATCTCAATTTCCTACAGTAATAGCAGCAGAAGCAATCAAGGCGTTGAGTAAATCCTTTTTATTATTATTATTATTGTTGTTGTTGTTGTTATTATTATTTCCTGATCCCAACAAGTTTTGCCTATGGCTTCGCCAGGGGATCTATTATTTTTCCCCCACTTAAATTTTTTAATTATTTTTAACATATACAATATAAACAACATTTTCAATATGATGTACAGGTTCAGTGGTACAACCATTAAACATTACGTAAACAACATAATTCTAGTGCACACTCTGTTGTAATTTGTAAGGAAGGAAGACTGTTAGCATTTGCTCAATAAAATGCAGGGGATCTATTATAATCAAGAAAATACACTCATAAATTAAAAACATTAATGGAACATATAAATTCCTTACAATACATTCAAAATAATTTATTTAAAAATTAAGCTTAAGAAACAGGAACCTACAATCTGCAAAGTCTTTAAAAAATTAAGGTATCATTTTAAAGGATTCTGTAATAATTTAACCTTGGAAACTAGCAGCAGAAATCATTAATTGTTACACATTAATGAATAATGTATGACTGAACAACTATTCTGCTTACCTTTCATAGCAGAATAGTTATTCAGTTATTCATTATTCATTAATATGTAACAATTAATGATTTTTGCTGCTAGTTTCCTAGGGTTAAATTATTATAGAATGTTCAACGTGAGACTGGAGACTTATGCTACAATAGGTAAGAAGAACAGTTGTTCAGTTATACATTATTAATTAATACATAGCAATTAACAATTTTTGCTGCTACTTTCCTAGGGTTAAATTATTATAGAATCCTTTAAAATAATACCTTAATTTTAAAAAGACTTTTTCGAATTGTAGGTTCCTGGTTTTTTAACTTTAATTTTTAGAGAAATTTTTTTGAATGTATTGTATTGAATATATATGTTTCATGAATGTTTTTAATGTATGAGTGTATCTCCTTGACTGTAATAGAACCCCAGACAAAGCCATAGGCAAAACGCATCAGGAAATAATAAAGGATTTACTCAACACCTTGATTTCTTCTTTTGCTACCTCAGTTTCCCAACATCTGCTGATATCCCTTAGCTGGATATGCCAAGGACTGAACTTGGGACCTTCTGCACTCAAAGTTTACAATCCACGCCACAGAGCCACGGCCCCTCTCCAATCCCCACTCCTTCCCAACTGCTGCCCAGTTCATTTCAGAACTCCGTCTTGTTTCCCACAAGGATTTCCCACCTCCCACCTCCATTTCCCCCACCCTAACACCCCCACCCGTAACGATTCCTATTTGCATCACTCAAATTTATCCCGTGCCCAGTCTGTTTTACCTTGTCACTTCTTGGCCCAGGCAGGAGGGGGCGTTCATTCATCCCCAGCTGTCATCCCTCTCACAGAGCCTTTCTGTCGCATCTGCAACAAGATGGGATTCTCTCAGCTGACGGGACACCACGCAAGCCAGACGTCCTGCCAAGCCTGACTCTGTTCACTGTCCCACGGACTTGCCACTAGGGCTGTCAACTAAAGAAAAGTCCGCAAGGCAATCAGTGCAAGGAAGTGGGGGGAGAGCCAATCTGTTCTGGATTTTAAAGCAAGAATGTGCTCAGAAAGGACCTGGAACAAGAAAATGGTGACGTGCAGAGGGGGAGAAGAGACATGCAGACCTGAGCCGACGACTACTGATAATGAACTAGCCTGGGGAAGGTCTCCCAGTGAGAAGTTATTTTATCAAAGCATCTAGGTTTTAATATACCTGCCCTAGAATATAATTCCCTGCCTTGTGCCCTGTTGCCTGAGCTGCCAAGCACACAAACAGGTCATCAAATTTTCCCTCTGCTCGGCACCCACACTGAAAGGAACTCAAAATTGAGGAGGGAAGAGAGGAAAAAAGAGAGGGGAAAATAAGCCCCATTGACCTAAGCGGGATGGACTTCCCTCCTTCGTTGTTTCCTCTCTGCATGGCAAATCAAAACACAGACAATCTGAAGGAACAGAGCTGGGGGAAAAAGCTCCTCTAGGAATCCAGATTCTTTCCTTTTAACCCTTTCGTTCACTGAAAAATCCAGCAGGTTCTGTCCTGCTGCAGGAGAGCACTTGCTAGGAGACCAAATCAAGCTGGAGAGTGAAATGGGGGATTACAGATTCCTAAAGAGGCTTTTTAGCTACTTGTTGGTGTTTAAGGTATGACTGGGCTTGAATCTTGCCCTGGTTAAAGAAACCGTCCCCTGCTAAGGAGTCATATTTCCATTTCTGTTCCTAGAAATGAGGGGTGTGAAGCAGGACAACTTTTCAGCCTGATGGGAGTGTGCTTTTTACAACAACTCTGTGAGGTAGGTTAGTTAGAGGGAGCCTTGCCTAAGATCACCCTGGGAGCTTGAAAGCCAAATAAGTGCATGAATTTGCCACCTCTGCCCCCCCCCCATACTGGGGCAAAAGCCAAAGACAATTAACCTGTTCTTATTTAAGAACAGGGCTATTTTTGGGCAGGAACGCACAGGAACGGAGTTAACTTGATGGCACTTTCCACTCAACTTAATCCTTGCTGTGTTCGGGGCAGCTGGCCAGATGCAAGATGCAAAAGACATTAAAATCTTGCAGCCCCAAAAGCTGCATGACAGGCGGGAATCCAGCAAGCATGGTTTCTCCTGGTGAGGATTTTTCAGGACGTCTTTGACCCACCATCTAAAAATAATGAATCGAGCTGGCCTGGTGGGTCTTCTTGGGGAGGAAGTCCCACAGTGTGTGCACCACCTAAGAGAAGTCCCGGCTGCTCTATACATGCGGCAGAGTTCTGAAGCGGCAGAATGGACTGCACCCACTTCGGACTTCAGGCAATCTTAACGTTTCTCTCCATATTCGGGCCCTATATGCAAGACTCCCTGCAAGAAAAAAATCCCTTGCACGACAAGGAAAAAGGTTGGTGTGAAATGTTCTCTGCTGATGTGTTATTTTTTTTTTTTTAGACTTGCAGGAAGTTTTGTTTCTAAACTTGGGAGGAGAAGTGGTATCGTCCACCCGCAATCTTGCTGTCATGCTGTCTACCACACTCTGTCACCACACACGTAGACCAGGTGTCTGACAATGACACGTGAACTCACACCACCCAGTCTGGCTCCAGTGGGCGGGAATCCAGCAAGCACGGTTTCTCCTGGTGAGGGTTTTTCAGGACGTTTTTGACCCACCATCTAAAAAGAATGAACCGAGCTGGCCTGGTGGGTCTTCTTGGGGAGGAAGTCCCACATTGAGTGCACCACCTAAGAGAAGTCCCGGCTGCTCTATACATGCGGCAGAGTTCCGAAGTGGCAGAATGGACTGCACCCACTTCGGACTTCAGGCAATCTTAACGTTTCTCTCCATATTCGGGCCCTATATGCAAGACTCCCTGCAAGAAAAAAAATCCCTAGGACGACAAGGAAAGGGGCTGGTGTGAAATGTTCTCTGCTGATGTGTTATTTCTTTTTTTTTAGACTTGCAGGAAGTTTTGTTTCTAAACTTGGGAGGAGAAGTGGTATCGTCCACCCGCAATCTTGCTGTCATGCTGTCTACCGCACTCTGTCACCACACACGGAGACCAGGTTTCTGACAATGGCACGTGAACTCACACCACCCAGTCTGGCTCCAGTAATCCCTCCTCGTAACACCTTTTGTGCAGCCACATGCATTGTTACACACCCCGGCCCGTCTTTCTCTCTCTCGGTCTTTCAAGACGCCTGCAAAGCTGTTTTGTTCCAGGAGACCTTTGGTTGAGGGCTTGCACAGAACTTGTTGAATGGTTGTATTCTGCAGGCAAAACTCGTCGGAACTCTTTAGAGTGGGATAGATCCAGCCAGCTTTTGCACTCAAACTCACCTAATTCCCTTCCTTACTAGGGCTACCATCTCACATGGGTTTGGTCTATGCAAATCCCCTGTAACAGCCTTTTTAAAATATTGTGTGTGTGTGTGCCTGGAAGTCATGGTTGACTTCTGGTGACCCCTAGTGGGGCTTGGAGGCAAGGGACATTCAGAAAGATGGCTTGCTATTGCCTGTCTCTGCATCCTGACCCTGGTATTCCTTGGAGGTCTCCCTTCCAAATACTTGCCAGGGTCAGCCCTGCTTAGCTTCCGAGATCAGGCTTGCCTGGGCTATCCAGGTCAGGGCCCCTGAACAGCCTGTTTTGAGGGTTAAAGATGGCTGGTTGGATCAAGTCCTATAACCCTTTTCTAGTAATGCTTCCTTTGATGGAGAAACCCAGGGCTATTTTTGGGCAGGAACGCACAGGAACGGAGTTCCGGCTGGCTCCTGAATTGGCCACGCCCAGCAGGAGCTCATTAGCATAACAGGCCACACCCAACAGCAGAAACTCATTAGGATTGGCTACATTAGGGGTGTGTGGCCTAACATGCAAAGGAGTTCCTGCTACAAAAAA
>NW_015169310.1:63330-75274 GCF_001447785.1 Gekko japonicus
CATTAGGGGTGTGTGGCCTAACATGCAAAGGAGTTCCTGCTCCAAAAAAAGCCCTGGGTTTTGACAACAAACAAGGTAAACAGAATAAGAAGCAAAAGGTGGGTGTGGCTGGATAACCACACTTCTGGTAACATGGGGTGTGGCATAATATGCTAATGAGCTGTGCTATCAGGGGCGTGGCCTAATATGCTAATGAGTTTCTACTGTTGGGTGTGACCTATTATGCTAATGAGTTCCTGCTGGGCTTTTTCTACAAAAAAACCCCTGGAGAAACCTCTTTGTTAAAGGAAGTCCTTTTGTGTTGGAGGAAGACCTGACAGAAGAGAGTCGTAGGATCAGACCCACAGTGCTAATTTGGGTGCAGCTTGGTGTGCTGGGGACTGTCAACTTTACCGTAAACCACTGTACGTTTTATGGAAGGGTAGAAGAAAATGAGCAAGTATGCAATGGTGCAGGAAGCTCATGACAGATGAAAGCAGTCCCTCAAATGCTGTGACAAAGAAAGCCATCCCTGTTGAGCACTACCACACACAGACAGAGTAGCAGCCTTACTTCCAAAGTCTGCGAGCGTGACACCCCTAGCCTCTTCCCCGAAATACCTCGTCAAGTTCCCTCTGAGTCTCCTCCTCCATCCGTCGGATGTCGGCCATGCTTAAATCCACCCACTTATCCAACCAGCAAAAGAGCTGCCTGTGGAAGTTGGTAAAGAGCCGTCTTTCTTGCTGTAGGAGGAGGAGAAGAAGAAGAAGAGCTTGAAGGAACTGGGACCCTGAAGACACAAGCAAGGAACCCAAACCAGCCTCTTCTCTGGAGAGAGCAGAACCCCTCTCTGGTCTCACGCGGCAGTGCTCCAGAACTAACTAGGCCTCGGCTTTCGCCCTCCTCTGCCCAAAAAGATGAGGTGACTGTGGATTCCACAGGACCCGTTACCCCAGCAACCTCGACAATCCAAAGCCAGCCCCTTCCCCCAACACACCCCTAGTGAACGTGGGTGAGAGCTCACCTTCTGGATAAATTTTTCCACTCGACCTTGAAGGCCCCACCAACGGAACTTCACTGTCACAAGTTTGTAGGCACACATGTGAGGGCAATCTTCATTATTAGCTAGTTCCCGCTAACAGAGCGAAGGGGAGAAGAAACCAGGATGGTTAGGGCTGCAGTGGTCTTTTATTTACCAACATTTTATCCCACCT
Source organism: Gekko japonicus (assembly GCF_001447785.1). Taxonomy (NCBI): domain Eukaryota; kingdom Metazoa; phylum Chordata; class Lepidosauria; order Squamata; family Gekkonidae; genus Gekko; species Gekko japonicus. Next base: position 64,524 of record NW_015169310.1, read on the forward strand.
TTCTGCTATTACAAGGGCCACCAAGATGGATATACATTTAAAGCATCCGTGCCAAAGTCACATTTTAAAACCATTAACGCCAACCCCTCCAAAATACACATCGTTAAAACAACTGCAGACAGTTAAAATGCATATAAAACAAACACAGCAATCAAAACATTTGTCAGGGAAGAGAGGGTCACTGAAGGAATGGCAAACAAAATAAAAACGTGTTCACCCGCTAGCAGAAGACGGGAACAGAAGGGGACAGACGAATCTCCCTCGGGAGGGAGTTCCAGAGTTTGGTGCCACCACCAAGGAGGCCCCGTCCCGGGTTGCCACCCACCTAATCTCAGAAGGCAGGGGGCACCCAAAGCAGGGACTCCAAAGATGACCATGGTGGTTGAGAATGGTTCATAAGGAAGTACGTGGTCCTGAACCATACAGGGCTCTGAAGGTCAAGACCTGCACCTTGAGTTGTGCCCGGAAACAAATCGGGAGCCAGTGTCGATGGGCCAAGACTGGAGTGATACAGTCACTATGACCCACACTAGTCAACATCCTGCTGCAGAATTCTGCTGCTGCTAATGGGGGGGGGAGATAGTTTGAAGGGGGCCTTTGTTGGGGCCTTGTTGTCACTGGCATTTTGATAGAAGCACGGAGGTATCTTCGCAGGTGGAAGTCTGAGGGAAGCCAAAAGGAATTTGATAGGGCCAGCAACCACATTGTTTCACGCATGCAATTTCCACCACCACCCTTGCTTCCCTCATTCTAAGGAACCCCCAGCAGTCCTCATCTGCACCACACCTGACCAAATCTGCAATGTGTCTGATGAATTTCTGCTCCCTACAATGATCCTTTGAACAAAGGCAATGGGGCAGAACCCAGCGACTTGACTAAGGCCATATAATGAATCGGCAGCAGAGGCGAGACTTAAACCCAGGCTTCTTAGCCACAAAGACATCGTAGTCAGTGGGACAACTTGAAGGGTGTGTGTGTTGCACTGGGACTCCAAATCAATTCAGTGTTTCCACCTGGGTACTGGGTTGAGGTTGCCCTGTCACCACTGAAGTTCACCTGTGTGACTACCAAGCCATGCTAAACACCAGGGATTTAAGTTGCCCTGGGACGGAATAGGGTCTTGGGTTCCCCCAACGACCACTCCCCTCATATTTCACTGGGCTGACATACTTTCCAGTCTGGACCAAGAGGCCCTCTGTTTGTCTTCATTGATTTGAAAATAGCTGGGTCTTCATCTGGTTTGTAATCCTGAGAGAAAGAGAGAGAGAGAGAGCAGAGAACTGTAAGGCCCCAACATGTGACAGAGAGACCCCAGCAAGAGACGAAAGCTGGGATTTGCATCACGACATTCAAAAATCCTGCTCATCGGATGGCTGGCAGAGGGCCGAGTCCTCATCACAAAGAACCAACGGGCCAGCCTCCCACTTCAAAAGTACCAGGTTTTTTTTAACACTTGAGAAGAAACCAACAAGGCCCCCCCCCTCTTAAATCCAAAGAACCAGGAGTGAAGCCCAAGAGTAGTACTGTGCACCTCAGGAAAGCTTTCTCAACCCTATGGTAGTATTGATAGTAAGGTGCTGTTGCCCCTGTGGTCACCTTCAGTCCAAAAATGTTTGCAGGGGACAGGCTACAGAAACTCAGTGAAGAAAGATCTGTATTCCGCGTACATGCGCCCAGGGGTATCTTTCCTCAAGCCGTAAACCAGGCACCATTTTCTCTGCAATTTAGTATTAACCAGAACAGTAAAAAAAAAAGCCTGCACCCGCGGATCGGACAAGACCAGCAAGACACTTCTTCTCACAGCACTACTGAACTACGTTTTCAGCGCAGAGAACTGAGTAGACGACAACCAGGGAACCAGGGGAGGGGCAAAAAACCAGCCAGATTTATTTACTTCGTTTTTATCCCACCTTTCTCCAAGATGGGGACCCAAAGCAGCTCACAGCGTTCCTCCTCTCCTCCATTACAGCCTCACAACAACCTTACGAGGTCGGTTAGGTGGAGAGGTAGGCCCAAGATCACCCAGCAAGCTTCCACGATGGAAGTGGGGTTGTGATGAAGCTCGTGTTGAAGGCCCCAAAGAAGCTAGGTCAAAGATCTGAGGACACTGGTGTGAAGTGCAACCTCAGATTCCATATCGGAAGATACTTGCTTCGTTGTTCTCCTAGGTGGACAACAGACAATCGCTTAGCACCCCCGGCCCTTAGGATTCATGCTGTGGGTGCTTGTCCAGAATCACAGCAATCCTGGGTCTGGGCACTCCCCAAATAAAGTGGGGAAGTGGACAGACTTCTCGCCACAAAGGGGAGAAAAATCATCCCTGCCATCTTCTTCGGCAGGTCACTGATGGGGCTGTGTATCTCTCGGGATGGCCGTGATTGCAGTGGCGATTTTAGTAATGAGCACCTAGATGAATAGGAGCTGCGGTGGCTCAAGTGGTTAAGACACTGAACTGCAGACTGTGTAAGGTCGGTAGTTCAGCAGTTCGAGACCCGGGTGCCGCATGATGGAGTGAGCTCCCGTCTCTAGTTCCAGCTCCTGCCAACCTAGCAGTTCGAAAGCAAGACATCGCAAGTAGATAAAGAGGTACCACTTCGGTGGGAAGGTAACAGCGTTCCGTGCGCCTTGGTGTTTAGTCATGCCGGCCACATGACCACGGAAACGTCTTCGGACAGCGCTGGCTCTTCGGCTTTGAAACGGAGATGAGCACCGCAACCCTAGAGTTGGACTCGACTGGCTTTCGAGCAAGGGAACCTTTACCTTTACCTTTTTACCTAGATGAACAAGTTTTTACCCCCCTTTCCATTAAGGGATCCTTTTTTAAAGAGGACTGTTTTCTCCTTTCTAGGTCCAGGAATGGGTAGGAGTTAAACGGACCCTTGCCCTGACATGGATTGCTTGAGGTTGTCAGATCTCTGAAGCTAAGCAGACCTGATGAGTATTTGGATGGGAGACCACCAAGGGAGTCCAGGGTTGCGACGCAGAGGCAGGCAAGGGCAAACTACCGCTGAACATCTCTTGCCTTAAGAACCCCCCTAGGAGTCATCATAAGTTGGCTGCAACTTGATGGCAGAACAAGTACCCTTAGAAAGAACACTGTGGAGCCGGGCTGCCAGGTCCCACCTGGCATCTGGCAGGGGACTCCCGGGCCCTTCCGCCGCACACACAAAGCGCATGCAGTGCAATGACGTCACCCTGAAATGATGTAATTGCTTCACCGATGTTGGTGTGTGTGTGATGCTCTAGTTTTTGGGCAGAACTATGGGTTTTTGCCTTCAAAACCATAGTGTTGGCCCAAAAACTAGAGCGTCACCCCCCCAACAGTGGCGAAGTGATGACATAACTTCTGGGTGGTGTCACTGTGGCGGCTTTCCCTGCTGGCCGGCAGCATATCAAAGCCCTGAAAAGTTTGGGAACCCCTGCTGGGACCTGGGAATGCTACTGTGGAGCCCACAGAGGGAGGAATTGGGATGAGGTCATATTCGGCTAGGCCGCACTGCTGGGCCTATTCTCCTACCCGAGCGACACTTATCCTGCACTTCGTTAGATCGGCACCACCAAATTAAGGAACCAACAATCTGCAGACTTTGGGACCTTTTAAAACGGGGTCCAAGGCATTATTCCTCTATGCAAGACTTGTGTTAGCTAATAAGCTTCTGGTTTTGTTGTGGTGTTTTGCCATCAGGTCACAGCCGACTTATGGCAACCCCATAGGCAAGAGACATTCAGAGGTGGTTGGCCATTGCCTGCCTCTATGTTATCAACCTGGATGTTCTCCCAATCCAGATACTAAGCAGGGCTGACACTGCTTAGCTTCCAAGATCTGCCTAGCCTGGGCCATCAAGGTCAGGTTTTTACTTGCGGTATAACTTTGATTTTGTATCCTATTTTGCTGGTCACTTTGAGAACTCCTGCACTGAGAAGCAGGTGATAAATCCCCCAAATAATTAAGGAAACCCACCACAGGCATCAGGAGAAGGGAACAGAAGACCCTGGGGCGTGAATAGTTGCCAGCGCTTTAATTCAGGGCCTCTGTAATACCAGTAAGTCTGGCTGGAACTCAAGGCTTTAACATACAGAAGCTGTGAAAGATCTGGCTTTGCCCGGCAGAAGGCAGGACTGTAAACAGGTAGAACACCGTCCAGAATTCCACACCCAATTAACCCTTTGCCAACTACTCTCCCACCAAGTGAACAAGAGCCAAGGTGGCACCCTCACCTGGTCTGACACCTGCGTCCGGTCAGCAATGTCTATGTGGACGACCTCAACGTCTTTCCAGGTCTCCACATCAAGCCCATGGACCTATGAGAGAGAGGACAGAGGGGGGCCCACGTGACTCAAGTCTCTCGCCATATAAATGAATGACACCTCTCGCCATATAAATGCATGACACCTCAGCCAGACTCCCAGGAATCCATAAGGCCCATTTGCACAGGAAACATTTTTTAACTCTGGCCCTAAGGAATAGGGTTAGGAAAACACAACGTTCAAAAAGCAAAACAACACAAAAGCGAGTAATTCATTTCTCAGCGGCACAGGAACCCCACTGCCTTAAGAACCTGCTGTCTGTCTGAACTCTGAGTATAATACCCAACTCGGAACTAGCTCAATAACGATTGGCTATAGCTGATCCCTGATATTTCAGGGGTGGTCATATTTCATTGGGAAGAACACAGGTTGTGCAGGGGGGAAAAACTTGTCTATCAATTTCTTTTAAAGCCAAGACATTCGTTTTTTTAAATAAAGAGAATTGTCTATGACAAAGAGGAATTTCACGTTACCCTTTTTAACCCGTTTTGAAGCTGTTTTTGATCTGTCGTGGAGTAAACCGGTATAGGGCTGCCACTTCACACATGGCTTTCCCCTTCCGGTAAAGAGCTGGATCTGAAGCGGTTTGCCATTTCAGACTGCTCCGCTTTCCCCCCAATATTATTCACCCGCGCGGGCGATCTCTGGCTTTTTGGGGGGGGAACGTTTGCTTTATAGCGCTATAGCACTATAACAAAACACTCCAGGCTTTCCAATGGCGTTGATATACGGCTGTTCTGTTATAGCGCTATAGTGCTATAAAGCGAACATCCCCCCCCAAAAAAGCCGGAGATCGCCCGCATGGGCGAAAAACGGCGGGAAAAAGCACATCGGAACCGGGAGAGGAAACTCAAGACTACTTGGAAGCGGTTGACAGGTAAAACACTTCAGCCCCGTTTCCTAAATGGGACAGAAGCGTTTGTGTCTGAAATTACAAATATATTCCGGTAGGGAACCGGTTCTAAAATGGTTCTGTCTGAAATGCCAGACCAGAAACCATTTGGGAACCGTTCCTCTTCCGGATTATATCGTCTGTCTGAAATTCCTCAAATTTAACTTTTGATTTCTGACGATTTAACCTCCTCCCGGGTTGATGTTTAATGCTGCTGCAAACACCCTCGGGTTGAACCGAGACGGCTTCTGCACTCAGTCTGGCCAGATTCTCTCCCTATTACAGACCCTGCTCCATGCAGCTTCCGCCCACACCGGTCCCATGATGACCCTCCAGTGTAGGATTTTTGAGAGGTCAAAGGGGATCTCCTGCTTCCTTTTCTTGCACTGGAAAAATCTGGTTGGCTCCAGCCCTCTCAGACCAAACAACCGAAGCGAAAAGACATCCCCACTAGCATCAGGGCTCCCATAAAATACACTTTTTTGGGGGGGGGGTTGCTAGTGGCTTAACATTACAAGCCAGACCCACCTTCCAGTGAGGCTGCTCTGACCGGTGACAGCACACGGTTTCAGCAACCCCCAGCCAGGCTCGTGGTGCTGAATTCAAAATGCAGCAGTCCCCACTGCAGTCAATCCAACTAATCACAACAGCCCTAGGAAATAATGGCGCTGTGAACGGTGATTCCCCCACCTTCCCTAGTCATAGCAGTGTTGGAGGGAGCAGGGTAGCCAAGCCGTGGAATTGGTTGCCTGGCCCCAGGGTAGGGCCACCAAGCCCCCAGCTTCCGTTGCCCACCCCCACTTGGAGCAGCCATGGACATTTAAAAAAATAAAAATAAAACAGCAGCATCAAATGCGGCACTGCAGCACTTCTGGTAAAAACTCAGCAGCTGCACAAGACAGAAATCACTGGAAACTACAGATTTACCATAGTGTTTCTGGCATTTCCTAGAGCTACCCATTGTCACTTCCAGGGTTTTTTTTTACCCCAAGTGCTGATAAGCACACCCAGGATGATATCTCCACCAAGGATACCAGGGCTGCATAAGACAAGGAAGTTAAGGATCGGCCTTCTCTGTACAGCCAAATGATTTTATTACATCTGAATCCCAGTTCTTCCCTATGGAACTCAAGGCCAATGGTGGATTCTGCTGTTACAACCATCTAGGTTTTCTTTAGGACCGCTTCTAATTAACTGGATTAATTTAGGACCGCTTCTAATTAATTGGATTAATTTAGGGCCGCTTCTAATTAATTGGACGGCAGTCTTAAGTTGCGGTTGTAAATTCCAGGTTTCATGACTGTTACTTCGTTTATCTTGTGAATCGTATATTATACTGTAAGCTGCCTTCAATTCTGTCAGATGGAAAGGTGGCTAATAAATGTCTTAAGGAAATAATACGAGCAAGCCAAGCACACAGGCCCTCTGAGCCAGCCAGCCATGGCCCCAGGAGCAGGCTTGCCCTGTGCTGCTTCCTGGCTCAGACCAGAGCAACAGCACAGGAAGAGTGGATGCGTGAGCCTAGTCCCAATGGCACTGCTATTAGCTGGGTCCAACTTAGATAGCCCTGATGGGACTCAGCGTGGCTTACTCCTACAGCCCACCACCCTCCACGGGATCAGCCAACTCAGGTCTTTCCTAGGAAGCCATAGTGATCCCAGCAGGTCTCCCAGCAGGCACCAACCAGACCCCGAACCCATTTGGCTTCAGCAAATTTGCTGCAACCAGTACCTTCAAATCATGGACAGCGGGGTCCCTAGTCAACAACAGGGTTTTTGTCTGGCCCTCCGCAAGCACGGCTGAACATCATAGACGTTTTCGACACTCGAGAAGGCCAAGCTCCTTCTCTTCCTTCTGAGTCGCACTTTCCATGCCATCTTCATTGCTCTCCCTCCCACTCCTTCAGTGTCTATCCCAACGTCCTCCTATCTGTTGCTGTAGATTTTCCGGGATGCGTGGCCGTGGGCTCGGCATTGTAGAACCGGACGTTTCACCAGTAACTGTGACTGGCTACCTCAGAGGTATAACACAGAAAGATGGGAGTACTCTCTGTGTCAATGGGAGTACTCCAGAGAGTACTCCATCTTTCTGTGTTTATACCTCTGAGGATGCCAGTCACAGTTACTGGTGAAACGTCAGGTTCTACGGTGCCAAGACCATGGCCACACAACCCGGAAAATCTACAGCGACTAATGAACTCCGGCCGTGAAAGCCTCCGACAGCATATTGTCCTCCTATCTCATTCTCAATGGCTCTTTCCCCAGAGCCCAGAATACGCTTCCCTTCTCAGCTAAATCCTTTCTGGAACACTCAGATCTCATAGAACAAAACCTTGTATCTTCAAAGCGTGGCTTTAACCACTTTCCCCCACTCCGGGGTGGACTGACAGAGAGGGACCCCACCCCTTTCTGTGGAACACATAAAACAAACCCTGAATATAACAATTACAAAATACCCTGCAGATCAGACCCATGTGCCCAGCTAGGATCCCTGTACTGGTAGACAGTGGGATTTTTATTAAAGTGAAACATACTTCCCTCTTCCATACAAAGCCCCCAAATGCAGGATTAGGTCCCTTAGCAACAGTGAATTGTTTCCCCAATATACGTCCAACAGAACCTTAGTTACGGTGCTCACTTGCTCTTCTTTGGATCTATCCTTACAGAAAAATAACGCTGATTAACCAAATGCCTTTTCTTTTCTGAGTAATAAAACTTGAAGTGGGGACCTGGGGCCTTCCTAGTAATTAGTAGGATTCAAGAGGAAGTTGGCACCTATGTCTTATAGAGTACATAGCAAAAGGAGGATTTGTACACATAAGTTTGCCTTTCACTTACATTGTCTTGGTCACCTAGGTCAGGTTTGTGCCACGTTTCAATTTTGATGAAGAAATCATCCTTCATATATTCATTCTGTCAAAAAAAAAGGAAGGAAAATGGTTACCCACAAATACCTGCGGTAACGCCAAATCCCACAAACCCGAAGCCACACGAGACTCGAACAGACACATTAAGCCAGAATTGGCCTGGGGAATCCCTGACAATGATTCATGACTGGTGAATGTCAGAGAGGGCTTTCACCACGGCTTGGTGAAGACAGAAAGGGGAGACGAAGGCCCCGGTCACATGGAGCATTAGCCACGCTAGAGGAATGGAAGATAGGTGGATTTTCCGGGCGCGATCTCACCGCCACATCTGGGAAGCGTAGAGCTCCCGTGGCTCACCCGAGGCTTCCTGCCGAAGATGCACGGCAAAAAACTAGTACCTCGGAGGTACTAGTTTCCGGAAACCGTGGGTCAAGGGCAGGCGTCTGATCGCGTTTCCGGTGGCACCCGACGCCCGCCCATGCCCAATTGCGAAAAGGTTCCCCCCCCCCGAAGTCTGCAGGGATGCGCACCCAACGAGACATGTGCATACTTCAGGTTAAAACAACAACAACCCCGTATGCCGCGCCGCTTCTTTGGCGCATCGTGTGATCAGCACCTCCCCCCTAACCACGGGACCTCGACGGGACCGTGAGGGGATGCCTGATCGCGCAGTCGCGTGTTATTTCGCTGCGGGGCAAACAGCCATGCCTCCCCCCCCGCGATATCCGGCCCGTGTGACCGAGGCCAGAGATACCCAGGTAGCCGGACATGTTTAGAACAAAAAGGAATAGGGGAGAAACATTGCCTGTTCACCCACAAGACTCCCCCTCCCAATGTCACTCACCGTAATAACTGCAGCAAGCATGACCGTAAAAGAAGAGAAAGAAAGCGTTAGAATGGTGCAGTGAAATAATTTCTTCAGAAAGCTGGTAAGAGTCCCCCCCCCTCCACATCACTAAAATCAACACCTTCTGTGCCAACGTGCTCTAGAGGAGCAGCTGTGTTCATCTGTTGCAGCAAACACAAAAAAAGGAGACTTCTGGCCCCTTAAAGGCCATCAGGGATCCTATGCCAAGATATTTTGTGCCACAGTAAATCCCAGAGTCCCTTAAAGGGCCACAAAACTCCTTACTGCGTTTGCTGCAATGGACTCGTATGCCTACTCGTCTGGAATCTCCGATGAAACAGAGCATTTTTCCTAACTAAACCCTGAGGGGGGGGGAATCTTCCTTAACTAGAGACAAGGGCCCCCATTCTGACAAATCACACAATATTATTCTAAACCCACAATATATGAACCTCTATGGAGCTGCCATGTACTGAATCAGACTAATGAACCACCTATCTCCACACTGTCGGTTAACTGGCAGCATCTCCCTGGGGTCTTTAGGCAGAGGGTCTCTCCAGACGCCCGTCTACCTGGGGTACCTGTTCAGGTAGACATACCAGGGATCAAATCTAAGGCCCTCTGGACATAAAGCACCTGCTTTACCACTGAGCTACAGGCCCTCCCCGATACATTCAAAACATTAGATTTTATCTATGCAAACCCCACAATTTATTACAACAAAAACAGCAAAGCCAGACCTCACTTCCCTTTCCCAGGAACTCAGAAGTCCCAGGTTCCTTCCCTCTCCAACCCTCTAGATCTGCGATATCCTCGAGAGCCCTGCGATATTCTTCGGAAGCCCACCCGAGACGCTTTGCTGAAAAGACCAATATTAGCCGACCAGTTTTCTTAAACTTGCAGAAGAGCGTGGGTATGAGATCACACTCTCTATTCAACCAGCATTAACAGAGAGGTGCAAAAGACCAGGACAGCACTTGACACAAAGCATGTGTTCGCTCTAGAGCGTATCCCAGAATCCTCTGCAACGCACCAGGATTCTAGGTCAGAAATGCACAGAAGTTCCTGAAACTTTGCTCTAGGCAGCATCTTCCCTTACAGAAGACCCCAGGAGCCTGTCTTTTACATTTTGAGATGGGTTGCCATGTTAGTCTGTCTGTAGCAGTAGAAAAGAGCATGAGTCCAGTAGCACCTTAAAGATTAACAAACTTTGTGGTAGGGTAGGAGCTTTCGTGAGTCACTGCTCACTTCTGATGTGATTCACGCCATCCTCGAATGGGATTTATGTCATCATGTGTCAGCAATGCCTTTCCACCCTCTACATTGGACAAAGAGGTCAGTCCTTTTGACAAAAAATTAATGGGCATAAGTCTGAAATCAGAAACCACGACATTCAAAAACCAGTGGGGGAATATTTTAACCTTTCAGGACATTCAGCTGCTGACCTAAAAGCAGCAGTTATCTTACAAAGGAATTTCAAAGGGAGATTAGAAAGAAAGACTGCTGAATTGCAACTGATGATGAAGCTCAAGACAAGGCATCCACCTGGACTGAATCGAGGACCTAGGTTTCCTGTCTCATTACCAATGCTGATTTCTCCATGCCTATTAAAGGTAAAGGTTCCCTTGCTCGAAAGCCAGTCGAATCTGACTCTAGGGTTGCGGTGCTCATTTCCGTTTCAAAGCCGAAGAGCCAGTGCTGTCCGGAGACGTTTCCGTGGTCATGTGGCCGGCATGACTAAACACCAAGGCGCACGGAACGCTGTTACCTTCCCACCGAAGTGGTACCTATTTATCTACTTGCAATTTCTTGCTTTCGAACTGCTAGGTTGGCAGGAG
>NW_015169310.1:75284-79535 GCF_001447785.1 Gekko japonicus
GCACATGACTGGCCCAAGGTTGCCCAGTGAACTTCACGGCAGTGTGGGGCCACGGGCTAATGGCATCTGCTCTGCACACACAAAGTCCCAGGTTCAGTCTCTGGTTAAAAGGCTCAGGTAGTAGGTGATATGAAAGGCCATGGAGAGTTGCCACCAATCAGAATAGACAGAACTGACCTCGATAGACCAAACATCTGACTCAATAGCCTGGCACACCTGACCCTCCAAGCACTGACTGAACAGGCAAAAGATGACATAAGCACACTGGCCCTGCCTCCCGCCTCTTGATCACCAGCTTGTGCACACAGGAATTTTCCATGCATGTGTGCCTGCCCTGTGACTGGTAATTGTGAAAACAGTGTCCCCAAGAACAGGCAGTTTCAAAGGGAGATTAGAAAGAAAGACTGCTGAATTGCAACTGAGAACAAAGCTCAAGACAATGCAACCACCTGGACTGAATCAAGACCTAGGTTTCCTGTCTCATTACCAGTGCTGATTTCTCCGCACCTACTACCTCTCCGCATATCACACCTAATCCAATCACACAGACTATTGTCATTCGGCATCTGAAATTACTCCACTCTCCAAAGTATAAGGACAGATGGACTCACATGCTAGCTGTATCTGAAGAAGTGAGCAGTGGCTCATGAAAGCTCATACCCTGCCACAGATTTTGTTAATCTTTAAGGTGCTGCTGGACTCTTGCTCTTTTCTACTTTCACATTTTGCGTGCCTTGGAAGAAGGGCAGGATGAAGGGGTATTCATGGGTCTTCCCTCCTCATCAACTATCCTTGCAGCAATCTTGGGAGGTACGATATGCTGAGAGCACATGACTGGCCCAAGGTTGCCCAGTGAACTTCACGGCAGTGTGGGGCCACGGGCTAATGGCATCTGCTCTGCACACACAAAGTCCCAGGTTCAGTCTCTGGTTAAAAGGCTCAGGTAGTAGGTGATATGAAAGGCCATGGAGAGTTGCCACCAATCAGAATAGACAGAACTGACCTCGATAGACCAAACATCTGACTCAATAGCCTGGCACACCTGACCCTCCAAGCACTGACTGAACAGGCAAAAGATGACATAAGCACACTGGCCCTGCCCTCCTGATCACCAGGTTGTGCACATGGCACCTATGCACACAGGAATTTTCCATGCATGTGGGCTTGCCCTGTGAGTGGTAACTGTGAAAACAGTGTCCCCAAGAACAGGCAGAGAGTGTATGCACGGACATGCATGCAACTCACAAGCTGGTGATTGCGGGACAGCAGGGGACAGGGCTCATGGGCTTATCTCTGCTCATCCAGTCAACACATGGAGGACGGAAGAGTCATACATACATGGCCAGTACAAAGCAGTTTCATGTGTTCAGCTCAGGTGTCCCTGCTTTCAGTCCGACAAGTACCATTATACTTCACAGGTTCTGAATTACTAATACCTCTCTCCAGTGCCCGCCCACCCCAAATTTCCCAGGACTCACCAGTTCGGCAATAGGGGTAGGCATTCCAAGCTCTCTCGTGGACAACTAGCGACCCTTCAGGGGCAAACATCTTAATGAATCCTGGAACTTTGCTGCAAGAGAGAAAACCAGGAGGAGGAATCAAACCAAGTCCGAGCCTCCAGGCGCCCCTGCGCACCCCTCACAGGGCAGTGCTGACCTCTGGAGGTGGTAGATCTTGTGGGTGTACTGTCCCCGCTCCCCTTCACGTTCGTAGGGCTCATTTTTGAGGACCTCGATTCCTTCACCTCCACCGGTGTTGTTCTTGCTGGCCTCGGCCACGGAGAACAACTGGCCCACCTGATACTAAGGAGGGAGAGACAATGAGTTGCATGGGTGGCCAGAGAAATCCTCTCCCACTTATGAAAGGAGGAAGCTGGGTCTGCCCCCACCCCTCGTGACATTTCGCTCCCACCCCTGATCGCCCATGCTCCTTTGCCAAGGGAACATGAACTTCTTAAGAGCAGTGCCTTAAAGTGCAACTTACCTCCTCCACGGAGCAAGGCAGCACTACCCGGCTGGTTGGGGAGGGGAAAGAAAGGGGGAAAGTTAGAGAGGGGCCTCCTAAAATGGACACAATATCGACACTCGAATGCACTATACGGGAAGCCCCACTAGTGTCCCTTTAAGACCCTACTGTACTCTCCAAACTCAATGGCATGCTTTTACAACCCGTTATGTTTATTAAGAAAGACAGTTATCGCATGCCGGTTGGGTTAAGTGGCAATTCAGTGAGACTAAAAGGAAAATTTACTACTGCTTTTTGTGGCTTGACATGTATCGGTCCCAAGATGGTAAAGCATGACCATGTTTACATTCTCTCTGCCAGAATCAGAGCTACGCATTCCCTCTGCCATAAATCAGAGCTAAGGCAGTGCTATCATATTTACTGGATAAAACATACCATTGTAGAACAGAGATGCACAAACCAGTTTCCTTCAGGTGCTGGATAACACTCGCCTGTCCTAGCACAGCAGCACTGACCAGTGCCAAAGAGACCGACCACAGATTAACTTCTGTTGGAACTGCAGAGAGGACACGGCGCTCCCAACGAGATGTTCTACCCTTCCAGTGAAATATTCACTGGTTAGTGCGCAGGCCAGGCTTGCAAACAGCCACCTGGATACTCGGATGTAGTGAGTCAGACGTTGTCTCTCCAGATGAGGGCTGGAAAAGTTTATTTTTAAGGGGGCCCCCCGGGGTTGAAAAATCGATCTAAAACATACAAGGGCAATAGGGTGGGTACCTTTGGCAGAGTCGGCCTATCACATTCCTCTTCCACCCGTTTACCTATCAAGTACTACTCTATTTGCAGGCCCAGGTATTAAGCGGATAAAAGGTAAAGGTTCCCTTGCTCGAAAGCCAGTAAAATCCGACTCTATGGTTGGCTCATCTCTATTTCAAAGCCGAACAGCCAGCGCTGTCCGAAGACGTTTCCGTGGTCATGTGGCCCGCATGACCGGCAAGGCGCACGGAACGCTGTTACCTTCCCACCAAAGTGGTACCTATTTATCTACTTGCGATTTCTTGCTTTCGAACTGCTAGGTTGGCAGGAGCTGGAACTAGAGATGGGAGCTCACTCCATCATGCTGCACCCGGGTCTCGAACTGCTGAACTACTGACCTTCCACAGCCTGCAGTTCAGCGTCTTAACCACTTGAGCCACCGCAGCTCCTTTCTATCAAGTAGATAGAAGGGACAAATTTGTGCATCTTGCCCTACTGCCCTCTGGATTCATTTCTTTCTCCCCACCCAAATATGAATCATTCATCTGTTTGGAAACGAAAGTTTCAGAAAAGATACAGCCTGCCTTTCTGTTGAACACATCCAACCCCTCTTGGCAGCAAAGAACGCCCCAACTAATAAAGCCCATTAACAAAAGCAATCAATAACAGCGATAAAACCCGTACAATAGCAGGCGCCCATTCACCTCCTAAAATAACTCAGAAAACAGCAGCCTCCCGAAACCGAAACACACCCTGGTGACACACAGAGCCAGGGAAGCCAAGTGACACACGCATGGCTTGTCAGAAAGCTCCACTGCCTTTGAGGGGGCACTGCCCCTTCATTGCACAGGAATAAACCCCAGGGGAAATGAGATGGGGGCAGATGCAACCCCCCCACCCTGGGGGGGGGGGTTTCCTCTCAAAAGTCTCCCCACCAACACCCACCATATGGACCAGCCGCCTGCCAAAGAGGAATCAGTTGCTGCTGCAAACTCACCCCCCCCCCCAGAAGCACCCAAACTTAACTTATAAGCACCCACGCTTATTTAGGAAGTGGAGTCCCACTTGAGTGGAACAGGGCTTATTTGGGAGTAAGCGTCCCGCCAGATTGCAGCGTTAAGGCACAAAGAAGACCCCAAATTCGGGATCGGACTTTGGCACTCTTCACAGGGGAGGGGGATCGAGCCTTATGTCCTGCCCACGAAAAGCTCCGGGCAGAAGAAACCAAATGCTCCCCCCCCACCACCCCCAAAAAGCTTTTACTGAAAGTGCTCCTCCATGCAACTACCTTAGGTGAAAGAACAGGGTTTTAAAAAATAAAAGTGCAGCGCCTAGTAACACCTCGACAGCACTACACAAAAGCAGGAGAAATGTAAGAAAACCAGAGGCGAGGGGGCAGCCATATGCAGGGCGATCGCCTGCCGGTTTTCCGCCCACTTGTTCGGGGAAAGCCCCCCTCCCTCCCTTCGAATTAACCCTTCCCACCCCCTGGCTCCCTCTCCTGCCCACCCCCGCCCGCCCCCATACTCA
>NW_015169310.1:79766-93539 GCF_001447785.1 Gekko japonicus
GGGGGGGGGAGTGGAAACTCAGACAGTTCCCTGCGGTGAAATTTTGCGGGGGAAAGACGGGGTTTCTAGTAAGATTTGTATGCAAAGACAGATTTCTTAACACAGCAGTGGCAAGGCAGAATTCCTTGGAAGCTCTGTCTACGTCATGCAACCCGAGAAGGCAATGTCATATCTGAATTCAGAGGAACGGCGGGATAAAACAGGAGGGAAGCTTTCGCGGGCTTGTTTTGTTAGTCTTTAAAGCGCTGCCGGGTTTCTGTTTAGTCTTGCCAACCTCCAGGTGAGGGCTGGAAATCATCTGGAAGTGTATACCGTGAATAAAATTCTGTTGGTCTTCAAGGTGTCACTGCACTCAGACTTTGTTCTACTACAGAGATCCGTTTCCCTGGAGAAACCAAAGCCACCAAAAATCAAAATCTGCCCTCCCGAGGCTCCACCTTTAAGTCTCCGGGAATTTCCCAACCTGGAGTTGGCAACAATACTTTCCTGTTTGCTTAGAGGCTGTGTGTTTTTGCCTGTCATGCCCGGGGGTGTGGGGGGACGGGACGGGAAGTGGTGACTTTATATGGTATGAGAAACTGCTCTAGTGTGTGAATAACAGAACTGCAGGATTCTTGGGGAAATCAAAAGCACAATTGTATTCCAGAAGAAGCTTTCCTACACTAGAACACACTTCTTTAGGTGTAATGAATGGTTTTTCAGTGCTTGGTCATTTGACATGGGATGTCTGAAAAAAGTTAAACACCGGTGTCAAAGGGTCATGAAATGTAGGCTATACAAAATTAAATATAACAGCAACAACAATAATAAAAGGATGTGTCTGTCTGTCCTTCTGTGGTAGGTGCTGGACCTCCAAAATAAAAGTGAGGTGCCTCAGTATTGGCTATAGGCTTTAGGGTGATAATGGGAGTTGCCATGTCAGACATGAAGGAAGTAACAGCAGCAACAACAACAATAATGAAAGGATGTGTCTGTCTGTCTGTCCTTCTGTGGCAGACGCTGGACCTCCAAAAATAAAGTGAGGTGCCTCAGTATTGGCTATAGGCTTTAGGGTGATAATGGGAGTTGCCGTGTCAGACACGAAGGAAATGGGAATATCTTGACCCATGATCTCTGGAACTCTTTATTGGAAGTTATGGTTGTTTCGGACAGGCATAACTCACCCAAAAATGAATCTCTTTTTTTTTGCCATCAAATCTCAGCTGACTTATAGCAACCCGGTGAGGTTTTCAAGGCAAGAGAATTTCAAAGGGAGATTAGAAAGAGAGACTGTTGAATTGCAACTGCATCCACCTGGACTGAATCGAGACCCTGAGTTCCTGTCTCATTACCAGTGCTGATTTCTGTACACCTACTGGACTACTACTGGAGTCTTATTCTTTTCTACCTCATTAAAAGAAGATTGATGCCACTTATGCTGTTTGGGCCTGTGGGTCTATAGGGACAAAGTTGCGCTCTTGCTTATTGCAGGGTCTAGGCCCTGGGTATGTGTCTCCGTTGGGAGGTCCACTGTTGTTGGTTGAGAGCTTCTTGGAGTTTCCATGGGCATGTTCTTGATCCGTGTTGCATGGAACCATGAGCAGCCCCGTAGCTAGAGGTTTTCTGGGGAGGGGGCCTTGGGAGGCCCAGTAGCCAATTAAAACAAAGTTAATTAAATTAACTTTTATTTAAGTAGTGGGACTCCTTAGAATTCCTAAGGCAGCCCTGTACCCCCCCAGGCTCCAGGGCAAGGGGGGGTAATGCCCAGCAGCCATAGCTTCCCTCCACCCCCCCTCTGCAAGGACAGGCCTTCCCTGCAGAGCGTCTGCCCCCCCCAAGGAGCCCCAGTTCCTCTTCCCGCAGCATGGCACAAGGGGCAGCCTGACGTCTACCCTCGGCTACCCCCCCCCCAAGGAGCCCGATTTCCTCTTCCCACAGCATGGCACAAGGGGCAGCCTGACGTCCACCCTCGGCTCCCCCCCGGGGCTGGGAGAAGTGAGGCGTGCAGTGGCCGGGCTGGCCACAGAGCCGCTGCATGTGGGCTTGTTGGCACAATGGAGCGCAGCCAGGCGTGCCTGCCAGGGGTAAGAGGAAGCGGCAGTTTGCCTCCTTGCCTGGCCTGGCTGGGCTTATCTGCTGCTAGTGGAAGCCCAAGATGGAGGCTTCTCCTTGTACCATTCACGCTTGCTGCCTGTCCGGGCTGCTCTTTTAAGCCTAGCCTTGCTGCCGCCGCCGCTGCAGCTGCTTGTGCTGCTCTCATCCTCCCTGCCGACAGGCAATCGGGGGTGAGGTGGATCAGGGGGGAGGGGGAGCCATGGCTCGGGGAGGGGCCCATAAAAACCATTAGGGGGCCAGGCCCCGCGAGCCCCAGGGTAGCTACGGGCCTGACCATGAGGCTATTCAATCTTGTTCAAAACAGGATATGGAAGCAGCAGATCAAAAGTCTGCTATCACCAGATGTGATTATTTATTATGCAAGAAGATTACAGGTGTTTATACCCAAAACCTCAGTGGGAGCTGTTAACAGTAATCATAGCCATTGTTAGCAGCCAGAACGATCCGCTCTTAAGAGGTCAAAATGAATTACAGTCTGTCACTTGGCCTGAACTGTGATTTCATTTGAAAAAGCTGGTATGTAGCAGGCTAGGGAAACTTGGAATGGTTTCAAGCCTGACGGGGTGGAGATAATTTTTTTCTTCAAAATTGCCACTCTTTGGCATAATACTGATGATGATTACTTCTCGGATTGCTATCGACCCTGAGAAGAAGTTGGAATCACCATCGCAGAAGTCGAAGACCAACGTGAGCCCTCCACGTAACTAACAGAGGGGATATGATAGCCATCTTGAAGCCTCAGGAGGTTGGACCAGAACCAGTGGATTGAAATTAAATCAGAAGAGTTTTCAGCTAAACATCAGGAAGAATTTCCTGACAGATAGAGCAGTTCCCCAGTGGAACAGGATTCCTCGGGAGGTGGTGGGCTCTCCTTCTTTGGAAGTTTTTTTTTTTTGAACCCCCCGAAGGGGTATTTTTATTGTTTTTCAATAGACTACAAAACTACAAAGAAAAAATTGGGAAGGGACTACATCTATGGATAAAGGGCTTTTTCATTTGCAGCTCCGTTCTACTGGAACGAGCTTCCTGCCGAGATTAGAGCCCTGCGGGACTTGTCACAGTTCCGCAGGGCCGTGAAAACAGAACTTTTCAGGCAGGCGTTCCTTGCTTTGCACTGCTTCTATGTTAGTAAATTAGTTATCTTGAGAAGACTTTCTGAGCATCTTCATTTCTTCAAAGAGCAATTTTCAGAGTCCTTCTGCCCTTACTTTGGCTTTCTGTCTCTAAAATCCTTTGGAAGTTTTTAAGCAGAGGCTAGATGGGCATCTGACAGCAATGCCGTTTCCATGAATTTAGTCAGATCAGGAGTGGGAGGGCGGGAAGGAATGAGCCTGTGCTCAGCTCTCGTGGGCCTTTTCCTACATGCCCAGCGTAATGCCAAATGCCACTTTGGGGTCAGGAAGGAATTGTTCTCCAGGCCAGATTGGCACAGGGATCCTG
This sequence comes from Gekko japonicus, assembly GCF_001447785.1. Classification (NCBI taxonomy): domain Eukaryota; kingdom Metazoa; phylum Chordata; class Lepidosauria; order Squamata; family Gekkonidae; genus Gekko; species Gekko japonicus. The sequence continues at coordinate 83,301 of NW_015169310.1, forward strand.
GAGGGGTTTTTTTGCCTCCCTCTGGGCATAGAGCAGGGGTCACACTCACTGGGGAAGTGGGTGAGTAGCTGTGAATTTCCTGCGGTGTGCAGGAGATCGGGCTAGATGACTCTGGAGATCCTTCCAGCTCTGTTTCTAATAGATGCATTTATTTCTTTATTATTAAGTCATTTGTAACCCACTTTTCTTCAAAGGAAACGGTTGCCAACTCCTGGTTGGGAAATTCCTGGAGATTTGGGGGTGGAGCTGAAGGAGGACAGAATTTGGGGAGGGATCTCAGTAGCTACGTGAGTCCATAGAGACCACCCTCCAAAGCTGCCATTTTCTCCAGGGAACTGATCTTTGTAGTCTGGAGATCAGTTATAGTTCTGGGAGATCAGTTATAGTTCCCGTCCTCAACTGGAGGTTGGCAACCCTAGGCAGCATACATGACCCCCCCCTTTTATCTGTGCATTCTGGGAAATAAAGTGAGCTGAGAGAGAATGACTGACTAAAGGTCACCCACACTGTGGGGGTATGTGGGGGGGAGGTATTTGTGAATTTGCTGCATTGTGCAGGGGGTTGGACTAGATAACCCTGAAGGTCTCTTCCAACTCTTGTGATTCTTTGATTCTAACAAAGTCTGAGTCCAGTGGCACATTTAAGACCAACAAAGGTTTGTTCAAGGCATGACCTTCCATGTCCACACACACTTCCTCAAATACAATGAAATGGAATTTACCAGTCCATACATATAAGGCACAGGTTAAACAGCAAATTAGTATACAGCATAATGAAGACGTTTTAACGGATGCAAACAGGAATAACTATTATTTATTTATTTATTTATTCCATTAGATTTTTTACCCCGCCCTCCCAGCAAAGCTGACTCAGTTTATGAGTTGACCATTGTTTGGGTTTCATTTCAGGGAAAACCAGTGAAGAAAATAAAAATGTTGAAATTGGAGGTAGATGTGTAAATGTGTCATTCTTAATTGTGGAGTGCTAAGAGTAAGAGTGGAGCTGCGGTGGCTCAAGTGGTTAAGACGTTGAACTGCAGGCTGTGGAAGGTCGGTAGTTCAGCAGTTCGAGACCCGAGTGTGCCGCATGACGGAGTGGGCTCCCGTCTCTAGTTCCAGCTCCTGCCAACCTAGCAGTTCGAAAGCAAGAAATTGCAAGTAGATAAATAGGTACCACTTCAGTGGGAAGGTAACAGCGTTCTGTGCACCTTGGTGTTTAGTCATGCCGGCCACATGACCACGGAAACGTCTTCGGACAGCGCTGGCTCTTTGGCTTTGAAACGGAGATGAGCACCGCAACCGTAGAGTCGGATTCGACTGGCTTTCGAGCAAGGGAACCTTTACCTTTAAGAGTAATGACCTGAGACCTTGTTGTTATGCTATATCTGTCTCCTTTCAGGCATAGAGGTCACCCAGTACATTTCATGACAAGTGGGCCTCCCCGATCTTAGCCCAGTGCTCTAACCGTTACACAATGGAGGTAACAGTCTTTGAGATCTGTGAGGACTTATGCTAGAGTGGGCCCATAGAATTGCCAAGAATTGGACACGACTGAATGGCTAACCACAACAAATGCAGGAGAGGGAAGGACTTGGCAGTCCTTTTCCCTGTAAGAATTGCAGCTATTCTGTAATCAGACATTGTGTGCAGGAAGAACATTCACATGGAAGCTTGCTCACAGCCACGCTACCCTGTCCCGTTTGAGCTACAGCAAAATGAGGGGGTGCTTCAATTTGGGGGAGGTGGAAGTCCCAGGAGTCCCGCACACCATGCTTGGAATGAGCACATAATATGGAAGCAAAAAAAAAATTTCTGTGTTGATGATAAAAAGTCTATTTTAAAGGTGTTTCTTTTAAAGGAAGCTGTTGTGGTCCGTTTCCTAGCATAGCATATGCCAGAGAAGAAGTTTATTTGAGTGTGTGTATGTAAATCAAACCCTAAACTGCAGTTACAGTTGGGGAAAACACTCACACACAAGGGTGTAGACTTTCCAATTTCCCGGGGGGGGCTGGGGCTGGGCCAGAGGCATTGCTGTGCTAGGAGCAAGGGTGGCGAGCTTGCTCACAGCCACGCTACCCTGTCCTGTTTGAGCTACAGCAAAATGAGGAGATGCTTCAATTTGGGGGAGGTGGAAGCCCCAGGAGTCCCGCACACCATGCTTGAAATGAGCACATAATATGGAAGCAAAAAAATAAAAATAAATCTGTGTTGATGATAAAAACTCTATTTTAAAGGTGTTTCTTTTAAAGGAAGAAGAAGAAGAAGAGATTGGATTTATACCCCGCCCTTCACTACCCAAGGGAGTCTCAGAGCGGCTTACAAACTCCTTCCCCTCCCCACAACAGACACCCTGTGAGGTGGGTGGGGCTGACTAGGGGAACTCATTAGCATAACTCATTAGCATATGCCACCCCCCCTGACATAACCTGAAGTGTGTCATGAGGCCACACACCCCTGACATCACCAGAAGTGTGTCATAAGACCACACACCCCGCCCCCAACGTTCCCGGCCGCCGGTGCCAGCCTTGAAGCTCCACTGCCGAGCCTCATGAGGGGCCCGGCGGTGGACCTGCAAGGCCGGCAGGAGTGCAAGGAAGCCCCGCGAAGGCCCTCCCTGGCCCCAGGCAGGCAGGGGTGGGGAGAGGCAGGGAGGAAGCAACTTACCCTCCCTCTTCTCCTGCCTCCTCCTGGCTGAATGAGGGCCGGAAACGGGGCGGCCGGAAGCAGGGGGCGGGGCTTCATCATGTGCCCCCCCCGTACCTAGCCCGGGGGAACTGCGATCCCCCGCGATCCCCCTCGAAATGACCTCTGATGCTAGATGAAAAAGTAAACAGTCCTCAACATTGGTTGGTCATTCTGTCTCCTTCTGGATCTTCAGGTACCACATGGATGCAGGAGATTGTTGATCTGATTTGCGCTGGTGGCAATGTGGAAAAAGCACGGCGAGCTCCCACACATGTCCGGATTCCGTTTCTAGAAATCTGCTCCCCACCTCCTATGCCTTCAGGTAAGAAGAGGGGACCCAGTCATCTGGCATCGCTCTTCTAAGATCACTGCTTCAAGACTAACTCCTTCATCCCATCTCTGGTGTCCCTCCAGGGGTTGATTCACTGGTAAATGCACCGTCTCCTCGTGTTATCAAAACACACCTACCCTTCCAGCTTGTCCCCAAAAGCTTTTTGGAAAAGAATTGCAAAGTAAGTAAAAGTGTGGTACTCCCTTTCAGATTTGCACCCATCCCGTCAACTCGTTAATCCTGATTGACAGCCCCATACAAGGCTCTCTTTTGGCCCTTACAGATTATCTACGTTGCTCGCAATGCCAAGGACAACCTGGTCTCCTATTACTTCTTTGACCGGATGAATTTGACGCAGCCAGACCCAGGGCCTTGGGATGGCTATGTTAAGAAATTCATGGAGGGCACAGGTCCGTTTTGGGGTGGGAGGGCGATTATGCATTGAAGCGTTATGGGTTATATAGCAATGTCTCCAGGTCTCAAGCCACTGGGGGTCTAGCAGGTTAGAGGGCAAGTGTGTGGGAACAGACTCCTGAGATTTCTGGAACAGATTCTGGGGCAAAGTGTTCCAGGGGCAGGATTCCCAGGTCCTCACTCAGTCTTTATTAATCACACAGTTGCTTGGGGCTCTTGGTATGACCACGTCCGGCGTTACTGGGATGAGAGAGAAAACTATCGTATCCTGTACGTCTTCTATGAGGACATGAAAGAGGTTAGTCCAGATTAGGTTAGCATGTTGTGGATAGTGCAAACTGGTTTATAACACATTAATATCTTTATTTGTTATGTTATCTGTTCATTTACAGCTTAGCCATTTACTCTACTGACAAAAACTGTACTTTACAAAAATGCAAAAAGTACACAACATTCAGTAAGTTAAACAATGAACAAACATAAGAGTGACATAAGCGGCAAATAAGAAGTACTTAACCCAAGCTTAATGATGTTGCCCCCTCCTCTAGTTGCTGCCTCCTATGTTATTCATATGGAAGAAGTAGGGTTGCCACCTGCCTGCTGACACTTAGCTTAATGGTGTTGTGAGGGGGAACACAATACCATTAAGGCAAAAGTAAAGGTTTCCCTTGCTTGAGAGCTAGTCAAATCCGACTCTAGGGGTAGGGTTGCCAAGTCCCCCGCTCGAGAGGCCCGTTGCCCGCCAGCTCGAATTGGGCCGCTGGGTGGAACCCTGCCCCCAAAGTGCCAGATGTGCCAGATGACACCACCCGGAGCTGACATCATTGCGTCGGGCATGTTGCAGGGGAACGCTCTATCATTTGAGGGAAAACTCTATGGTTTTCCCTTGAATGATTGTGGCCCCGCCCCCAATGTGCCCAATGCGATGATGTCACTTCTGGGTGGCGTCATTGTGGCGCACGCACTGGAAGGATCCTGGTCATTTCTTAGAAGAGAAGATTATCAGGAATTATCAGAAAACACCATTCTGTACTTTTTCAAAACCACAACATCCTTGGCTGATCACATGTATCTTGTGGGAAAGCCGAAAGTTTCCTGTTATCACCAGGTGCGAATTTTCTTGATAACAGAAAGCAAAGTTAGCAGTTCCCTTAGTAACGGGCTGTTTGCAAGCATCTATTTCTTTATTTTGTTTTTCCTATTTGCAAAAGCAAATGCGTTCTGCATGCGTTTAGATGCTTCAGAGCTGGGGCCAGAGACGGGAGCTCCATCACGTGGCACTAGGGTCTCAAACTGCCGAACTACAGACCTTCCGGTCTGCAGCTAGGCATCTTAACCTTTGAGCCACCGTGACCCTTACAATACCATTATGTTGCATCAAAAAAGGATTTTAAAATTGTATTGAAATCCCTAGCAGGAACTTGGCAGCTGGCAGGAGAAACAAAAAATGGCCATTGGTGACAGAGTGACATCACTTCTGGAAAAACCTGGAAGTGACATCACACTTCTCTAGGAATAGTCGAAAACTCTGTGGTAAAAAGTATCTTAAGGTCAGGAGGCTGTCTTTGGGCAAGAAAATATTTGCCTCCCAATGCCTGTGAGAGGAGAATATCATTGTCCAGCATAGGTTGCTAATGATGATTGTTAATGATGTATTGAATAATGATTGTTAATGATGTGTTGAACTGGTTTGAGCTGAGAGGTATAACTGACCACCGGTGGTGTTTTGTTGTTTCATTTGGGCCTGTATTGTAGCAAGTCATCCATTGGTATCATTCTGTCTTTGTCAATCAGATTCCTTACTATGTCCAATGGGTATTATAATTCCAAGAATGTCTGTTGTACATCTAAGAGTAGCAAAACAACTGTGTGTAAAAATAATTTTTGCTTTACCTAAACAAAGATAATTAAACTATTGAAACTATTCGATGAAAATATCATAGACACAATTTATAAATACAAATTCCAAAGCTATTCATATACCAGTAATATCATCATTCAAATTCTCAAATCATCGGGCAAAAAACCCAAACATTCCCACAGTCCATCACAGGCTCAACTCTCTGTTGAAAGTGTGGTGTATTCAATGCAATGAAAACTGAATGTAAACTCACTCATTCAAACACCATACAAAGCTTCGTCCTGGGCAAGGATCCGAATTCCTTAATTCCCATTGATAGCCCAGGAAGAGCTGACCAATCACCTACCATCCAGTTCCCTGAGCGGGAACGTCTGTGATTGGACTTTATCTTGACAATCCTATTGGTGGTAATGTACAGTAGGGCGTGGCTACATTAGCCGGGAGAGTTTAAAAGAAGCACAGCTACAATGCAAAAGCTGTTCTGGTTATTCTGTTTATGGTTGTATTTCACGTTGCTCAATAAAGCTGAATCGTTAGCTGAAATCACTCTCTGACTCTTTATTAAGTAGCCGACTTAACAGAAAGTGCCTGGATGTCTTCAGTTTTCAGAAACAGAAGCCACGCTCCAAGTTGAAACTAGGCAATCGAGCCACTGATATCCAAAGACGGTAGTCCCAATGAAGTCCTCCTGTGGGCATGGTAGCAATGTTGTTCCATGTTTTGCCTGACAAAGCTTTCAAGGAGGAACCCCCTTCTCATAACAGGATATCACTGAAACCAAAACTTAGGCGTATTCTTCCAAAATACCTATTCAAGGCTTTCTTCTGGTTTGTAACTGCTCCTAGCTTGAACCACGCCTATCACACACGTTAAAATGCCTCCATCTAAGAGCAGCAGTCCTCAGACAAAGAAACTTCAAGGGGAAATTATTTGCAAATAAGGTCAGTCATAGACACAATTTTTTCATCCCATGCCATCTGAATCTTCAGGCCTGTTTCTGAGCTGAATAATGAAATATAACTTATGTACGCCCTGGGGATCTTTAAAAGCCAGGATATTGCCATGAAACATAATAGGGAGTTCTGAGCAGAGACAGAGTGCATATTCCTTTTTATGGGGTAACCATAGGCTGCCTTCATTAATCTGGGATTAAAAGACTGCATTCAGGTCAGGGGCTCTGAGGAACAATTTGAATAGCAAAATAGGAGTATTTTGACTCAGTTACATAAAATATATGTAGATACAAGCACAGAAATATGTAAGGGATCCAAAGGCCTTCCCCCTGAGGCGTGTGCCTCGTGATTTCCTGCATTCTTCCAGCACAATGGATCCTGCACAGAAGAAATTATGGGCAGGCTGCTACATTCTCTTCTGTCTCTCCCACTCATGTCATCCTGTTTGTTTTCATTAGAACCTGGCCCGTGAAGTCCGCCGTGTCACGGATTTCCTGGAGATTGACTTGCCTGAGGACACTGTGCAGAAGATCATCCATCACACCTCCTTCCAGGCCATGAAGGACAATCCAATGAGCAATTACAGTAGTTTCCCCGACGCCATCTTTGACAAGAAGATAGGCTCTTTTATGAGGAAAGGTGAGCATTTATTTATTCGGAAAATTTCTACGCAGCCTCTTCTGGGAAAGCTGCCCAAGGTGGCTTACAAATGAATTATGTAAGCTTTCCAAGATCTCAGGAAACATAGTTCCCAGCTGTTGGGATCCTGTTCTCTTCCTGATTTTGAAAACCAGAGAGGGGTTGCTTCTGCAAAACTGTATTGCTTTGGGGTTCTTTAGCACATCCACACAACATCGTTCCCTAATCATCAGCTTTCTATGCTTTGCTGAGATTTCCCCCAAACCTAGTTTGGTACTAGGGTCACCAGTTGCCAGCCTGTGGTGGACAACCTCATGCCCCTGCCTGCCCTCAGGTACTTGAGCGGGGGGAGGAAGCCTGGCGGTGAGGTACTGGATGATGTCACGGATGCAGTGACATCACTTCCAGTCACCATGTCACAACACTCTATTTCCTCAGTATCTGTAGTCTTTACCATAGAACTTGGGGGATTGCTAAACCGCTGCTGATGCAGTGAGATCACTTCCGGGTGATTACCCGGAAGTGATGCCACTGGATCAGTGAAGCTCCCCCTCCCCACAGTCTGTCCCCCAAAATCTCTTGGTGGTTGTCAGCACAGAGCTGGCAATAAATAATAATTACCGCAGTGGGTGTCGTATAGCCGGGAGATCCAAAAATTGGCTGGCAGCCTGAAATTCTAGCTCTTTTTGTGAGGAGCTAGGTTTATTTTTGGGGCTGAGAGAACTGTAACTGGTCCAAGGTCACCCAGCTGTCTTCAAGTGGAGGAGTAGGGAATCTGAACCCAGTTCTTCAGATTAGAGTCTGCTGCTCTTAACCACTACACCATTTTGGAAGGACTGCAGTGAAAGTGTGTTGCTATGCTAACTGGACAGAAAGATGTGCATTTTTGCAGGTCCCTCCTGCATCGGCACCATTTTCCTTGGCTTATTGACTTAGAAAAAAATAAGCACTATGCTGTTGACTGCTGTGTGAATTGTCATAGGGACTTTAATGGAGGACTATGCACATTCCTGTGGCAAAGTTGACCCATGGGTCTCCAGTAAGACCGGACAGCCACCCTGCCTCCATGAAAGGTGAATCCAGAAGGGTAGTAAAAATGTAGTGAAACTGGAACGACCCTGCTAGGATTTTGCAGTTGCCCATAACCCTCTGCTCTTTCCTCATCCTTTCCTGCATTCTCCCCCCTAGGTGAAGTTGGCGACTGGAAGAATTATTTTACAGTGGCTCAAAGGGAGGTGTTTGACGCCGATTACCTGCGCAAGATGGAAGGAACAACCCTGCACTTTCGTGACGTGTTATAGACTGAGAGAATTGTCTTTGCTGGGATTTTTATGTTAAGGGGCAAATGTTTTTCCCCCTCCTTGCATTGCATTTTTGAAATAATAAAAGCTGGTGCTATTAAATGCTGTATGTGCTAAAAATCTTGGGTGTTTTGGAGGAACAATAAATATGGGTTTTGAGGAGAGTAAAAAAAAACCCTGGCAGCTAGGAGACCTGGGTTCTCTGGATAAGGCTGGGGCCCAAGAGGAAGGAGGGCTAGGGGAGTCTAAACGGAACAGGAATGGTAGAAGCCTGTAAAAAACAGGGCTGCTAAGGTCTTTACAGGACTTTGCTCTGGTACTTATATCAGCAGTTAACAGTTAATCCTGCTTATCTCACCTTTCGATTGCTGAAGCTGCTTTTTAAGGCACAAGAGCAGACTGGGCTCCCCCCCCCCTGCGAATAGCATTATGGAAAATGCAGAAGAAAGTGAAAAAATGTTTTGAGAAATTGCAGGTCCAGCCTAGGAACTGTTGCATCTCAGTGTGATGAGCAAACTGACAGCAGGCTCCTCCCCTCTGAACTGGAAGCCAGAGCTGGACTGTCCTCCTTGGCTTCACACCTCAAGCCAGGTCTGGCCCCCCTCTATCCAGAAGCCTCATAGGCGTGTGGTCCAGCCTGTGAGGGACCAAGAGCACCTCCTGAGCCATTTCTGCCTCTCCACTCCCGTTCTACACCCCCAAGGCTGGAGCTTCCCAACACCTGAGGGTCAGCTGGCTGTCAAAGAGCCTGCTGTCAGGGGCCTGCCTCTTAAAGGGCCAGCTGCCATTGAGCAGCTGGCTGGTATGCAACTCTCTATAATGGTGCAGTAGTCATCCCACTGAGCCTGATGGATGCTAGGCTTGACCCTGTGGGGGGCTAAGAAGGATGGGGGGGCAAGGTGTTGTCTCCACCGCCACCCTCCCCTGACATTGACATACCTGAAGTCCCCTGAGCACAGCCGGATCAAGGCAAACTTAACACTAAATAGTGGTACGCGATATAAGCAAAAAAACCTTTGTGGTGTCCCCCCTTTCCCTCGGTGCCCTAAGCACATGCTTATTCTGCTTAATGGTTAATCCAGGACTGTCCCCGAGTGTGCAGAAAACCCTGCCTTGTCTGCTAGGGGCTCATTTTTGTTGTTTTTGTAATTGGTATAGGCATCAATTTGACTCTTATGGTACAGAAATATTCTGGTGCTGCCTGCAGTCCTGGGGTTGAATGCTGGCTTATCTAGGATCATTCATCTCCTGTTTTTAGTTTGACACAGGAAGATGTATTTTTGCAGTTTAAAACATGTGAAACTCTGGATATCCTCTGTGGCAACGGAGGCCTCCTGGTCTCGGAGTAGAAGCCAAGAGTCTTCGCTTCTCTGGGAGTAATCCCGGAAACATTGCCAAGTTACAAAAATAAGTAGGAGTGTCCAAAAAGAGAACAGTGTCCAATCCAGCTCTGCTTTTGCCTTTCTCATTGCAAAATATGGGTAGGGACAAAAGGAGATCAGGCTATTATCTGTTGCTTAAGTTTACCACATTAAAAAAATCACACTGAAGAGACAGTTGTCTCTCTGCTAACACGGAGACAGAATGATTTGAACTGCACATATCAGGAAAGTGAGAATAACAGCTTTCTTCTTAGAAATGCAATCCAGAAAATACTTCAGAACTAAGGAGTGAGAAGGCTGCTGTTTTCTTTGGGGTAGATCACATAATAGTAATACCCCAGCCTGCAGAGACACCATGGCAAATCACAAGGACAATGGAGAAACCCTGCATGAGCATCAGGAGGTCTACCAGAGGTATCCACTGGTGCCAGTCCACGGAATTCCTCTAATGGAACCCATTGTGCGATCCTGGGCTTGTGTTGAAAACTTTGAAGCACGGCCGGATGACTTACTCATCGCCACCTACCTCAAAGCAGGTGAGACACCAGCAGAAGTTGCTTTAGGAAACGAAGACTGTAAGGTTGTCCACCTATCTGTAATACTTCTGAACATTTTTAATCAGTAGAATGCTTACTAGAGAGGGAGTGGAAGTGTCTGTATCTTTTGTGAAGTCC
>NW_015169311.1:0-8503 GCF_001447785.1 Gekko japonicus
GCTTAGAGGGAACACTGGTGACAAGCCTTCACTGACACGGCAATCGCCTCAAAGCAAGTCGGTGAAGCAAATGTTATTCCTTGGAAGGAAACTGGCACAAATATTCCTTGGGGGCCAAACCAGCCATCCACAAGTTCTGCCAATTAAAACAGAAGTCACCTTCCAGTAACGCACCTTGTTGCGGGGATTTGTCCGGGCCTGGAAGCTCTTTGGTGCCACGCTGGACCCACCCCAGTCTGACAACAGCCCCTCATGCCCCAAGATACCAACGCTCCCTCCAAGCTGGGGAGTCCTGTGAGCAAAAATTCCACTTTCTGATCTACTGGCATTAAAGCTGTAAGCGAGCGGTTTGGCTCCTGAATACATTACTTTGCTCTGGAACCATCCCTTCCTGAGCTAAGAAAAAAATGTGTGAGCCAGAGGCTAAAAAACTGTGAGCTAGCTCACGCTGACTCAGCTTAGAAGGAACAGAAACCTCTCATTGCCCTCTTGGTCTTTTGATTAGCCATCTTAAGCTAGCCCATTGTTCACAGACCCTGTGCAGTAGGGGCCTGCCCCCGTCTGCTGACGCTGCCCTCCCGGGACTCTTGCATCACACACTGCCTTGCTTCCCCCATCAGAAGAGCCCTGCTGGATCAGGCCAGTGAGGGTCCATCTAGTTCAGCATCCTGTCTCAGCCTGGGGCCAACCAGTCCCTCTGGAGGGCCAACAACAGGGCACAGCGGCCAAGGCCTTCCCCTGATAAGACCATCAGAAGAGCCCTGCTAGATCAGAGCAGTGGTCCATCTAGTCCAGCATCCTGTCTCAGCCGGGGGCCAACCAGTTCCTCTGGAGAGCCAAGAACAGGGCACAGAGGCCAATGCCTTCCCCTGATAAGACCATCAGAAGAGCCCTGCTAGATCAGACCAGTGGTTTATCTAGTCCAGCATCCTGCCTCACACAGTGGCCAACCTGTTCCTCTGGAGGGCCAAGAACAGGGCACAGAGGCAGATGCCTTCTCTTGATGTTGCCTCCTGGCTCTGGGATTCAGAGACTAACTGCATCTGAAGGTGGAGGTTCCCTTGAGTCACCATGGCTAGCAGCCACTGACAGACCTCTCCTCCATGAATCTGTCTAATCCCCTTTTAAAGCGGCCTATGCCTGTGGCCATCACCACGTCCCCTGGCAGCGAATTCCACATTTTAATCACTCTCTGTATAAAGATTGTCTTTGTTGTTATGTTATTTCTTTGTAATCTGTTTCATGCTGGTGTATTTATTGCTTGTACTAAATACAAATTGTCAAATAATTTTTTTTTAAAAAGAAGTATTTCCTTTAAATTACGGGATTATTTTATTCTACACAAAATAATAGATAATATAGCAAAAGCTGAACCCGAGGCCCATCAAAAGATTTGCTAGACAAATGGCTTCCCTTTACTGAAAAGAAATTTAAGGGTCAAAGTTGTATAGGTAACTCGTTGCTAGCTAGTAATATTTCACTTGTAGTTAATAGTTAAAATAAATAACATTAATAGTTAAAATAGATAGCAACAAAAAGGTTTTTCTTTTTAAAATAATATATATAGCGGTCATTTCGCAGAAAAAGAGGTGCAGGAGCTCATTAGCATAACTCATTAGCATAAATTATTTGCATATGCCACAGCCCCTGACATCACTGGAAGTGTGACAGAAGGCAACACCCACCGCTCAGGCTCCATTGGACTGTTTTGGATTGCTCGCTATTGGGGGGGGGGTGCGCAGATCTGCCCTCACAGAGGAGGGAGAGCTTGTACCTGAAGGCGCATGTGCCTGCCCCCGAGCTCCTTACTGCCGGAGCTCTGCTCCTGTGTGCTCCCACAGGAAATGACCCGTGTGTGTGTGTGTGTGTGTGTGTATATTTCAAAATATTTGGGTAATACTAGCTTAATTCTATAATTTATAATGTACATCCTATGCTATGTAACATGCTCTATGATTGTAATGTATGAACATTTTGGTTTCTAAATTAAAAAAAAAAGGGTGTTTGGGTTTTTAAAAAAAATACTTTCTTTTGCCTGTCCTGAATCTATTGCCCATCACTTTCACTGGATGCCCCTGAGGTCTGGCATTTGAGGGAGAAAAAGTTGTCCTTGTCAACTCCTATTTCTTCCACCCGTTTCGAGTTCTTGCTTCTACTGGGCAGTCTAGCAGGTGTTGTATGGATTAACACACGGTCCCCGGAGAGAGATCAACAGCCACCCGATACGCTCTCCCTGCTATGGAGAGAGGCGAATGCATCGAGAGTACAGGCCGAAAGAAAAAGCCCTGGAATTCCTTTCATTAAGGCAAGGATACCCCCACAGCTGTGTGATTCGTTCTCGTCCCGGTAGTCAGCAGAGCACCACAGAGGGAAGGAATCACGGACCCACAGGGGTGGAAGGGACCATACAGGCCATCTCGTCCAACCCTCTGCTCATTGCAGGGTCAGCTTAAAGGACAAACCAATCCAGGGCTGTTCCTGATCCTTCCTGGGGAGGTATCCACACCACCAGAAAAGAAATTCCAACTTGCTGAACCAGAACCTTAAAGAGATGGTATTTCACCCTTTGCAGGCGTGAGGTCCCGACAGGTTTAAAAGCAGTAAATACCTTGGACTTGTGAGATCCTTAGGAGAGAGGCTGCAGCATAGTGGAAGAGCCTCTCTGCTTGGTCCCAGGTTCAATCCCCAGGGGCATCTCCAGTTAAAAGGACCAGGCAGGAGGTGATGGGAAAGACCTCCGCCTGAGACCCTGGAGAGCCTCTCCCAGTCTGAGTCGGCAACAGTGTTCCCTCTAAGCTGAGTGTGAGCTGGCTCACAGTTTCTTAGCCTCCGGCTCACACGTTCTCACACATTTTTGTCTTAGCTCAGGAAGGGATGGGGCTCCGGAGCAAAGCAACTTATGCAGTAGCTAAATCATCTGCTCACAACTTTAATGTCAGTCGCTCATAAAGGAGAATCTTTGCTCAAAGGACTCCATAGCTTAGAGGGAACATTGGTCAGCAATACTGACTCTGACGGACGAATGGTCTGATCCCATATAAGGTAGATCCCTGTGTTCACGTGAAGCTGACAGTTTAGGGGAGTGAGCTGTGGCTCAGTGGTGGAGCATCTGCTTGGCATAAAGGAGGTCCCAGGTTCAATCCCCGGCACCCCCAGTTAAAAGGTGATGGGAAAGACCTCGGCCTGAGACCTCGGAGAGTGGCTGCCAGTCTGGGTAGACAATGCTGACTTCGATGGACCCAGGGTCTGATTCAGTAGAAGGCAGCTTCACGGGTGTTCATGTGCTTGTTTGTCACTCAAAGCACTTTCGGTGGCAGGAGGCGACTTACCTCCAGCGTCTCTTCTGCCGTGCAGCCGGGCTGCTGCTGCAGCTTGCCGGTGTTCAGAGCTTCGATGTATTCGTCACATTTCTTATAGCCGGCATCCAGGAGTTCATGTTTTGCCTTCAGCAGCCCCTGCCCTGGGGTGACGTCGCCGATGCCGATAGAAAAACCTCGGTTGGCTGAACATTTCCAAAGGAAGATCAGACACATCAGTGAAAGCCATGTGGTGAACGTGATGATCAGCAGGCCCGTAGCTACCATGGGGCCCATGGGGCCTGGCCCCCTGGCGGTCTTTATGAGCCCCGCTCCTCAAGCCTTAACTCCCCCCTCCCCCCCGGGCCCCCTCACCCCAATTGTCTGTCAGCCTGTTAATGAGGAGGACGAGGGTAGTGACTTCAGAGGCGGCGGCACAAGCAGCAGCAGTGGTGGGCGAGGCTGACAGAGCGGCCTGGGCAGGCAGCGAGAATGGGGGGGGAAGCCTCCACCCTGGGCTGCCGGCTGCCAGATGCTCGCCACGCCGCCTGCCAGCAGCAGGTAAAGGCAAGGCAAGAAGGCAGGCGGCCACCTCCCCTGGCCCAGGCCAGGCACACCCAGCTGCACTCCGGCGCGCCAAGCCCGCACACGGCACCTCTGTGGCAAGCCTGGCTGCCGCGCGCCTCTCCTCTCCCAGCCCCAGAGGGAGTCGAGGGTGGAGGTCAGGGTGCCCCACGCCACACCGTTGGAAGGGGCACCGGAGCTCCTTGGGGAGGGAGGGAACTGGATGCTTCGCGGGGAAAGCCCGCCCTTGCCGGGGGGGGGGGGGCTGCAGCCACTGGGCATTACCCCCCCTTGCCCCGGAGCTTTCATTCCATTTGCAGCAAGGGGTCCTGCTACTGAACATTACATTTTATGTTCAGTATTAGGTATTTTACGTTCTCCTAAGGGCGGTACATTGGTAAAATAAAAATGATTCCTTGGGGACTGGCAGAAACGTCATCCTGACCTGGATCGGCCAGCCTGATCTCATCAGATGTCAGAAGCTAAGCAGGGTTGGCTCTGATGAGTACTTGGATGAGAGACTACTAAGGAAGCCCAGGGTCGCTACACAGAGGCAGAAGAAGAGACTGGATTTATACCCCATGGCCCTTCACTAGCCGAAGGAGTCTCAGAGCGGCTGACAATCACCTTCCCTTCCTTTCCCCGGAACAGACACCCTGTGAGACAGGTGGGGCTGAGAGACCTCTCTTGAGGACTGCCCTTGGGAGAACAGCGCTGAGAGAGCTTGTGACTGACCCAAGGTCACACCAGCAGCTGCATGTGGAGGAGCAGGGAATCAAACCCAGCTCTCCCCGACTGGAGTCCGCACTCCTAACCACTACACCAAACTGGCGATAGCTAACCACCCCTGTTGCTCTCTTGCCTCGGAAACCCTACGGGGTCACCATAAATCAGCTGTGGTTTGACGGCACTTCCCACCACCACAGCTGGGATCCAATCATGCATCACGCAGAAGCAAGCCATTTTTCATCACGGAAGCTGGGATGTTTCGGGGACCCTGTCGAGCTGCCATCAGCACCTTTAGCAATCTCCTTCCACCCCCCACCCCACCCGCACGATCTTACCTTACTCACTGTTTGGGATAGGACCGGGGCTACAAGGCTAGGCAGAAGGGGCTGACCTGGAAAGGCCCTCCTTCACAAAGTGTCTCACAGGGTACTCACACAGGTAGACAGGAGCCAGCCTGGCGAGTCGGGACATGGCATCAGCGGCTTCCACTTGCCCCCAGTCCCTCAGCAAAATGTAGAAGATGTTGTTCTTGGACCCGGATCCTAAAGTGCCTTTGTCCATGCTGCCAGACATCAGTTCGCTGTTATGGATCGTAACGTCTGGAAGAAACGTCAACAAGACTTAAGGCTGCGTAACCCCGACCCGCCGACAAAGCTGGTTCATCCCTATTAAAAAAACGTAAAGGTCTCCCTTGCTCGAAAGTCAGTCGAATCCGACTCTAGGGTTGCGGTGCTCATCTCCGTTTCCAAGCCGAAGAGCCAGCGCTGTCCGAAGACGTTTCCGTGGTCATGTGGCCGGCATGACTAAACAACAAGGCGCACGGAACGCTGTTCCCTTCCCACCAAAGTGGTACCTATTTATCTACTTGCAATTTCTTGCTTTCGAACTGCTAGGTTGGCAGGAGCTGGGACTAGAGACGGGAGCTCACTCCATCATGCGGCACACTCGGGTCTCGAACTGCTGAACTACCGACCTTCCACAGCCTGCAGTTCAGCGTCTTAACCCCTTGAGCCAACGCAGCTCCTACTACATTTCCCTATTACGTTTGCTTTATCTACATAAGATTCCCTATTACGTTTGCTTTATCTACATAAGATCCAGCTCTCACTGCTGTGGCAGGACATGCAGTTGGGCTGCATCACTTTAGAGATTGGGTGGGTTGGAGTGTCTTCCATGTTAAAAAAAAAAACCAACCCTGCATGCAGAAGACTAACGCGTGAGGGGAGAGGGTTCTACACTACCCTACCTCTCGTGCTATTTTTCATGGGCAGATACTTTTTTCTGTAGAGAAGAGACGTTCCGTTGTTTGAACCCCCTGCCCTCAGACTTCAGTGGTTCAGCTCAGCCAGAATGCAACAGTATTCAAAGGACACAGTGGGCAAAAAGCTCCCCCCCCCCTTTCTACAAGAAAATAAACTTTCTGTCAATTACATTGCATGCTTTAAGAATAGTAGAAAACAAAAGGCAGGAGGTCTATGAAAATGCCACTATGCAGCCTGGAACAGGTTACGTAGCCCACTCAGAAATGTTTACAAATTTGATCCAAAATATGGGGTGGGGGTGGTGAAGATCGTGAAGAGTCGGACTCGGCTGTGTGACTGAATGGCAATAGTGCCATATACTATTAACAATAATTTTATAAAGCTGTCCAAAGAGATAACACAGAAGAGAAGAAGAGATTTGTATTTATCCCCGGCCCTTCACTGCGGTGGCTGAAGTGGTTAAGATGCTGAACTGTAGGCTGTGGAAGGTCAGTAGTTCAGCAGTTTGAGACCTGGGTGCCGCATGACGGAGTGAGCTCCCGTCTCTAGTTCCAGCTCCTGCCAACCTAGCAGTTTGAAAGCAAGAAATTGCAAGTAGATCAATAGGTACCACTTCGGTGGGAAGGGAACAGCGTTCCGTGCGCCTTGGTGTTTAGTCACGCCGGCCACATGACCATGGAAACGTCTTCGGACAGCGCTGGCTCTTCGGCTTTGAAACGGAGATGAGCACCGCAATCCTAGAGTCGGATTCAACTGGCTTTCAAGCAAGGGAACCTTTACCTTTTTTACCTTCACTACCCAAAGCGGCTTACAAACTCCGTCCCCTCCCCACGACAGATACCCTGTGAGGTAGGCAGGGCTGAGAGCGCTCTGACAGAAACTGCTCTTTTTCAAGGACAGCTCTGACAAAACTGTGGCTTGCCCAAGGCCATCCAGCAGGTGCAAGTGGAGGAGTGGGGAATCGAACCCCGGTTCTCCCAGATTAGAGTCTGCGCACTTAACCACTACACCAAACTGGCTCTAAACCAAACCACTACACCAAACTGCCAACACAGTTTACTGCTGGCCACTTAAGTGGCCTGGATGGACCAGGCTAGGCCGATCTCATCAGATCTCAGAAGCTAAGCTGGGTCAGCCTTGAGGGAGGGCTTCCAGTGCCCTGGCCCCACTGACCTGAAAACCCTAGAAGTTTGCCAAAAGCTAGCCGCGACTTGATGGTGCTTTCCACCACCACTTCTTCTTCCTAGCGATTTGACATTACTGCTCCTGCCCTGCCCTGGATGGCCCCGGCTGGCCTAACCCAAAATCTAAAACAATAATAATTGGGGCATTAAAACTCCTCCAAAATAACAGAAACAATGCCTTAGATCCAGAGGAGTTAGCCGTGTTAGTCTGTTGCTGCAAAACAGTAAAAAGCCAGTGGCTATTAGCCACAAGGTATAGATAGGGGCTCTGGGGCAAGGGATGCTCTGTCTTCTTGGTGCTTGGGGGGGGGGGTCAACAGTGGGAGGGCTTCTAATGTCCTGGCCCCACTAGTGGACCTCCTGATGGCACTGGTATTTCTGGCCACTGTGTGATACAGAGTGTTGGACTGGATGGGCCTTTGGCCTGATCCAACATTGGCATCTCTCATGTTCTTATGATGACGACACGGATGGGAGACCACCAAAGAAGTCCAGGGTTGCTATGCAGAGGCAGGCAAATAGCAAAGCACTTCTGAACCTCTCTTGCCCTGAAAACCCTAGAGGTTTGCCAAAGGTTAGCCGCGACTTGATGGCGCTTTCCACCACCACTCCTTCTTCCTAACGATTTGACATTATTGCTCCTGCCTTGCCCTGGACAGCCCCGGCTGGCCTGATCTCGTCAGATCTCGGAAGCTAAACAGGGCCAGCCCGGGTCAGTAACTCGGTGGGAGGCAGAGGCAGGCAGTGGTGAACCCCATGCCTGAATGCCCCTTGCTTAGAAACGCCCACAGGGTCGCCCTGAGTTGGCAGCAAACTGACAGCGTGTTCCCCCACCCCACCCCCCGAATAGCAAATTCCGCAGCAAATCCACCAGCACGTGAGCTGGCTCCGAATCTCTGCCGCCGCGACCGGCTGAGCAGCCCGTTCCACTCACAGGAGTCGCTGCTGCACAGGTCTTCGCCCTTGCCGCAGTACTGCTTGCCCTTGGTGCGGAGATTGGCCTTGACCGGGCAACTGTCGCTCGGCTTGAGGATGATGCTGAAGACCTGCTTCCCTGTCCACAGGGTCACAGGCTGGGGAAACAGAGAGAGATGGTGCGGAGATTGGCCTTGACCGGGCAACTGTCGCTCGGCTTGAGGATGATGCTGAAGACCTGCTTCCCTGTCCACAGGGTCACAGGCTGGGGAAACAGAGAGAGAGAGAGAGAGAGAGAGAGAGAGACAAGACGATTAGGGATACCAGTAGAATGGTCTCTGCTATAGCCATAGGAACAGAAAAAGAAGAAAAGGAGGAAGAGGAAGAAGAAGAAGAGGAGGATGAGGAGGAGATTGGATTTATATGCCGCCGTTCACTCAGAGTGTCAGAGCGGCTTACAAACTCCTTTCCCTTCCCCTCCCCACAACAGACACCCTGTGAGGTGGGTGGGGCTGAGAGAGCTCTTGACAGAAACGGCTCTTTTTCAAGAACC
>NW_015169311.1:9353-16896 GCF_001447785.1 Gekko japonicus
CCTTTTTTTTGTAGAAGAAGCCCAACAGCAGAAACTCATTAGCATATTAGGTCACACCCCTGACAGCACAGCTCATTGGCATATTAGGCCACACCCCCATGTTACCAGAAGTGTGGTCATCCAGCCACACCCACCTTTTGTCCCACTGATTTTCCTCATCCCACCAAGTTTCTGAAATACCCACAATGTCTATTTTCCCCTCCAACACCAAGCACTCCAACTCCCCGATTTTACCTCGGACACTCCTACCATTTGTATAGAAACAGCTGTAATTTCCCATACAAGTTAAGCCTGCAACCTTCCTCTTGCTATCTTGAGACCTTGTCAGGCAGTCCATGTCACCAGCCATGGTCTCAGTGGACAATTTCAATCCACCTCCCTGAAGAAAAGCAACAGGTATCCCCTCATCTCTCTGAGATGAGCCAACCCGAACCAGAGACTTTTCATCTCCTGTCGGCTTTCCTCATTAGCACATTAGGCCGCACCCACATGTTACCAGAAGTGTGGTCATCCAGCCACACCCACCTTTTGCTTCTTATTCTGTTTACCTTGTTTGTTGTCAAAACCCAGGGCCTTTTTTTGTAGCAGGGACTCCTTTGCATGTCAGGCCACACATCCCTAATGTAGCCAATCCTAATGAGTTTCTGCTGTTGGGTGTGGCCTATTATGCTAATGAGTTCCTGCTGGGCGTGGCCAACTTGGGAGCCAGCCGGAACTCCGTTCCTGTGCGTTCCTGCCCAAAAATAGCCTTGGAAATACTGAAAGTGTTATAATGTTTGAAACATGTTTGTGCTTCGAGTAAAAAAAATGTCCTTTATACAGTTTCTATCTCCAGTGCCTGGCATTGCATTTTATGGCACCCATGGCCCAGCCTGACAAAGTGACAATTATATCCGGCCCTCGTAACAAATGAGTTCGACATCTCCGATAGGGCATTTGCTGCCCTTTCTTATACATTTCCTCCACCCAGCTCCACCCTATCGCAAAAGCGCACCATCCGCCGGAAAGCC
This sequence comes from Gekko japonicus, assembly GCF_001447785.1. Taxonomy (NCBI): domain Eukaryota; kingdom Metazoa; phylum Chordata; class Lepidosauria; order Squamata; family Gekkonidae; genus Gekko; species Gekko japonicus. The sequence goes on from NW_015169311.1 coordinate 10,364, forward strand.
CTACCCACAGAGGCTGGACTCAAGCACTGGCTAAATACCTTTAGAATTGCCGGAGGTGGAAGGCGGACTTTGATTTTTTCATCCTTGCCTACCAGGATAGAGGCGATGATCTGGCAAGTCTTGGCCCGGTCAAAGAAAGTGTCCTTCAGGGTGAGGAGGTAGGCACCTAGAACGGTTAAGACCACAAAAGAAACTAAGGCTTCAGCAGCACAGAGTAGCTCAGAGCAGGGGTCATTTCGTAGAAAAAGAGGTGCAGGAGCTCATTAGCATAGCTCATTAGCATAACTCGTTTGCATACGCTACACCCCCTGACATCACCGGAAGTGTGTCAGAAGGCAACACCCACCGCTCAGGCTCCACTGGACTGTTTTGGATTGCTAGCTATTGGGGGGGGGGGACGTGCAGATCTGTCCTCGCAGAGGAGGAAGAACTTGTACCTGAATAAAACTTGGTCTTAAAGGTGCCACTGGACTGTTTTGGACCGCGGGGGGCCGGGGGGGCTCTACAATTTATCTGGCTGCTTCTTGCTCTGACTGAGGGCTGCTGGGAGCAGGGGGTGGGGCTTGTTGCATGTGCCCACCCCCTGGGCTCTTTACTGCCGGAGCTCCGCTCCCGTGCGCTCCTACAGGAAATGACCCCTGGCTCAGAGTATTCTGACCAGTGTTCCCACTAAGCTGAGTCAGCGTGAGCTAGCTCACAGTTTTTTAGCCTCCGGCTCACACATTTTTGCCTTCGCTCAGGAAGGAGGGCTCCGGAGCAGACTGATTTCTGCCATAGCCAAACTGCTCACTCACAACTTTTAATGCCAGTAGCTCATAAAGCAGAATTTTTGCTCACAGGACATCACAGCTAAGAGGGAGCTTTGATTCTGACCATTTTTAATGCAACATCAGCGGACAAAAAAAGAAAGCAATGCAAACAAAATAGGAATTGTTCTGTCTCCTGCACAAGGTAAAAGTCACTTCAGTGAAGAAATTCCAATGCTGATGGGACTAGGGCCGCCAGGTACCTGGCTGCCAGGGGGGGGGTGTCTCCAACCTGGGTTCCTGGATCTACTGGCGTGCGCACGGAGCGCGTGCACTGTGCTGACGTCACTCAGAAGTGATGTCATTGCAGCGGGCATGTCGTGCAGGGACTGTCTAGCATTTGGCCAAAAACTCTATGGCCAGTGGCGGATCGGGGGCCCCGAGAGCAGGGGAACCCCTGCCCCCGTCGGGATGGCAACCCGAGATGGGACTCTGTGGCCAATCCGACACAAGCTGAGCGGCAGTCCCTGGCCACCTGGACCAAAAACTGGAGCATCCGTGGGTCCACGGCAGTGTTCCCTCTACGCTGAGTTAGCGTGAGCTAGCTCGCAGTTTTTTAGCCTCCAGAACACAGTTTTGACTTCGCTCAGGAAGGATGGGGCTCCAGAGCAAACTGATTGATGCAGCAGCCAAACCGCTCGCTCACAACTCTAATGCCAGGAGCTCACAAAGGAGAATTCTTGCTCACAAGACTCCACAGCTGAGAGGGAGCACTGGTCCACGGTCTTCCAAAACAACGATAACACGTACAATCCTTCTCCTAAGTTAGGGGGGACCCCCAATTTTTTTTAACCCACAGGCACCATTAAGATACTGACAGGGGGCAGCGGGCACAATCGGAAGATGTTCTGCTACAGGAGGCAGGGCCAATCACAAAATGTCAGGGAGCGAGGTCACACATAACTCTAATAGTAGCTCTTCGACATGTCTGCACAGCCAATCAGAAGCCCTCCTGGGCAAAGGCCCCGCCCACTTATTATTTATTATTATTTTTTATTTCTACCCCACTCAGGGTGGCTTACGTAGGATAAAAACAACTCAAACAAATTTATCTAAAATCACAACAAAATACACATTAAAAATAATACAAAGTGTTTGTGCTGGAATGATTCATATATGATGGTGGGGCACGAGCAGGAGCAGCGCCCGACAATACAAACAATCAACTGCCACCATGGTCGGGGTTATAAGATGTTTAAAAGATGTTATAATGATGTTGATGGTGGTGTCAATATTGGGGCCAGGGCCTGTTATGTAGTGCGGCTCCTTAGTCAAAGGCCTGGTGGAAGAGCTCCGTCTCGCAGGCCCTGAGGAACTGTAAAAAGGTCATGCAGGGCCCTGATGTCTTCCGGGAGCTCATTCCACCAGTACGGAGCCGCCACTGAGAAGGCCGCGGCCCTCGTCACAGCCAGCCTGGCTTCACGGTTGCAAGGAAAGATGTCGGTGGCTGCCATAGTGCCTGGGGACCTCTGTCCTAAGAGACCCGGCTTCTTGCACGTCTGCTTCTATCAAGTGTGAACAGGATGGCCCAAGCCCCCCTGCCACATAGAACATTTCAGAATCCCGGAGAAATGGGATTGCGAGACTTTAAGCTAATGAACCGCCAAAGGGACTTCAGCTACTGACCTGTAAGAAAATCCTGGATGGCAGCAATCAAGGGCTCTCCATTTCTGGGTGTTACCAAGTTTGCTTTGGTCTGGAGACCCAGGGGGTGGGGGGTGGGGGGAGAAAAGAGAGAGGTTTTAAATGGATTCGTCAGCTAAGCAAACTGACAACCCGCATTTTATTATTTGTAGTTAAGTACTTATTTTTGAACCGCGGTGTGCCACTGTAAGAAATACCTTGCAAGGTCATGTTGAAAATCTTAGTTGATCTGGATATTACAAACAAGGAAATATCAGTAGAAAGGAGGAAGAGTCCAGGAGCACCTTAAAGACTAACGAACATTTGTGGCAGGAAAACAGCTTTCATGAGTCACGGCTCACTTCTTCAGACACCAGAAGATATCTGAAGAGGTGAGCAATGTCTCAGGATAGCTCCTCCTACCCTGCCACGATTTGTTTTGTATTTTCGCATTTTTGTGTGTGTGAGCGCGCATGTGTGTCTGTGCCTGGGATTCATGGCGACCTCTGGTGACTCCTCCTGGGGCATGGAGGACATTCAGAAAAGTGGCCTGGCAGACTGTCTCTGCCTCCCAGCCCTGGTATTCTTTGGAGGTCTCCTAGGGTCGGCCCTGCATGGCTTCCGAGATCTCACGAGATTGGGCTTGCCTGGGCTACCCACAATTTTTGTCAGTCTTTAAGGTCTTTTGTGAGTCTTTAAGGTGACTTATGAAAGTTCATACCCTGCTACAGATTTTGTCAGTCTTTAAGGAGACTCACAAAAAGCTCCTACCCTGCTAGAAATTCTGTTAGTCTTTACGGTGCTCCTGGACTCTTGCTCTTTTCTACTGCTACAGACAGACAAACATGGCTACCCATCTTGATCGAAGGAAAATATCAGAAACATAAAGTCAGGTTGGGCTAACAAACCAAACCAAGGATTTCGGCAACTGTTCTGTATATAACCGGGCAGTGGGATGAGATGATCAAATATTGACGCTTCTAACGGGGGGCGGGGCAGGAGGCGGAGCTAACTCTCATTACAACTCCACAGTTTTTTCTACTTTCTCTTAGTAACTTTTCTCCCATTCTGCTGCAGCCTCTCTTTCCCCTTATGCAGAAGTTTAAGGTGGAAACACACGGGAAGACAGCGGCACACTACAGACCCAATTCTGTGCTGCTGCATGCAATCCCCGCGACAGAAACAACAAAGCACCCCACGCAGTTAGCCCACTTCGGCCAGCCGAGCAACGGAAGCACAATTTGGCTTACTCCCATCAGGACCAGCGCTTCCGCTTTGGCCTCTTCCGTCTGAGGAAGGTGGAGGTTCATCTCATCGCCATCAAAATCGGCATTGTAGGGTGTGCAGACGCACTCGTTGAACCGGAACGTCCGGTGGGGTTTTACCCTAGCCTTAAAAAACAAAACAAAACAAAAACTCTCAAAACTGATCAAATCAAAAAGACAAACAGAACCACCCAACAAGAGCCAACAACAAAACCAAAGCTTTCGGAGAATCTCAGGTGGGAGGGCGGCAATTCTGAAGGCTTTCCCATGAGAAGAATTCATAAGAACATAAGAACATAAGAGACGCCAATGTTGGATCAGGCCAAAGGCCCATCCAGTCCAACACTCTGTGTCACACAGTGGCCAGAAACACCAGGTGCCATCAGGAGGTCCACCAGTGGGGCCAGGACATTAGAAGCCCTCCCACTGTTGACCCCCCCCCAAGCACCAAGAAGACAGAGCATCACTTGCCCCAGAGTCCCTATCTACACCTTGTGGCTAATAGCCACTGATGGGCCTCTGCTCCAGATGCTTATCCAATTCATAAGAACATAAGAGACGCCAATGTTGGATCAGGCCAAAGGCCCATCCAGTCCAACACTCTGTGTCACACAGTGGCCAGAAATACCAGGGGCCATCAGGAGGTCCACCAGTGGGGCCAGGACATTAGAAGCCCTCCCACTGTTGACCCCCCCCCAAGCACCAAGAAGACAGAGCATCACTTGCCCCAGAGTCCCTATCTACACCTTGTGGCTAATAGCCACTGATGGACCTCTGCTCCAGATGCTTATCCAATTCATAAGAACATAAGAGACGCCAATGTTGGATCAGGCCAAAGGCCCATCCAGTCCAACACTCTGTGTCACACAGTGGCCAGAAATACCAGGGGCCATCAGGAGGTCCACCAGTGGGGCCAGGACATTAGAAGCCCTCCCACTGTTGACCCCCCCCCAAGCACCAAGAAGACAGAGCATCACTTGCCCCAGAGTCCCTATCTACACCTTGTGGCTAATAGCCACTGATGGACCTCTGCTCCAGATGCTTATCTAATTCCCTCTTGAAGCCGTCCATGCTTGTAGCCTCTACCACCTCCTGTGGCAGTGAATTCCAAGTGTGAATCACTCTTTGGGTGAAGAAGTACTTCCTTTTATCCGTTTATCCGTTAACTCCTGCAGCTAGCATAGCATTACCCCATCGCAGTGCTAGTTTTCCACATGCAGGGAAGTAGGTCTGTTGCCGTTTTTAACGAGGAGCACTAAAGAAAAAGGCCCGGCCTTTCACACACACACACACACACACACACACACACACCATCCCAGTATGAAAGGACACTATCTGTTCCATCACTTCGTTCTACTTTTGCAGAAATCCAAATTCACATGGGAAGATGCCAGAAAGTTTGGGATTCCCATCCGATCTGGCATGCATACCCTCGGGACACAACCAAACCAGGCAAGGATAATTAGGCTGGTTGGAGTCCTCTGTACACATCCTGCAGAGGAGGAACTGCAGGATCAATGGAATGGGGGCAGCACGTGGAGGGCACAATGACTTGGAAGCAGTGTTCCCTCTAAGCTGAGTCAGTGTGAGCCAGCTCACAGTTTTTTAGCCTCCGGCTCACACATTTTTGTCTCTGCTCAGGAAGGGATGGGGCTCCAGAGCAAACTGATTTATGCAGCAGCCCAATCGCTCGCTAACAACTTTAATGCTGGCAGCTCACAGAGTAGAATTTTGGCTCACAAAATTCCACACATTAGAGGGAGCATTGCTTGGAAGATATAAAAATCCGAAGAAAGGAGGAGGAGGAGGAGGAGGAGGAGGAGAAGGAGAAGAGGAGGAGGAGATTGGATTTATACCCCCGCCCTTCACTACCCAAATGAGTCTCAGAGCGGCTTACAAACTCCTTTCCCTCCCCCTCCCAACAGGCACCCTGTGAGATAGGTGGGGCTGAGAGAGCTCTGGACAGAAACTGCTCTTTTTCAAGGACAGCTCTTGTCAGAACTATGGCTTGCCCAAGGTCATCCAGCCAGGTGCAAGTGGAGGAGTGGGGAATCAAACCCGGTTCTCCCAGACCTAAGTCCGCGCACTTAACCACGACGAGAGACAAGGCTATGGCTGCGGCTACAGGGTGGGAGAGGGGAGAGAGGGGGGAAGGAAAGGCTCTGAGGCAGCTGCCTTCTGAAGAATGTTCAGTCCCCACCACTCTGGTCCCTCCTACAGATTTGTTGAGCCCCAACCGCCCACAATCAAATAAAAAGGGAGAGACAAGCTTTAAAGATGGGTAGCGGGTAAGCCTTGCGTTCCCTAAAGATCCCTTCGCCCTGACCTGGATGGGCCAGGCTAGTCCGATCTCGTCAGATCCTGGAAGCTAAGCAGGGTCGGCCCTGGCAAGTATTTGGCTGGGAGACCAGCCAGGAAGTCCGGGGTTACTACACAGAGGCAGGCAATGGCGTTGGCACAATGAAAAAAGGAAAAAGAACGGTGACAATTTAGCGCTTGGTAATATATTCATAGATCATAATATACAATAACAGAAAATAAGTAATATATATGGTAAATGTAGACGGTGGTCTCCGGAATGGTGTGCCGTTTCGACGATTATCTTCTTCTGAACAAGGGTGTGTACAAAAAACTGTCTTTCAACAATTCATTTCTCTTGGTGACGTACTGGAAATATACTGTTGATTCACTTCATCATAAAGCTGAATGCAATTATAGCCCATTGAAGAACATAGCTGTAAGCATAGCCTTATGATGAAGTGAATCAACAGTATATTTCCAATACGTCACCAAGAGAAATGAATTGTTGAAAGACAGTTTTTGTACACACCCTTGTTCA
>NW_015169311.1:17214-46371 GCF_001447785.1 Gekko japonicus
CCCGCCCTCCCGCACCTCACTCGGGGGGATGGCGTCCCCCCGCGTCCCCCCCCAAAATGACCCCTGAATATATTACCAAGCGCTAAATTGTCACAGTTCTTTTTCCTTTTTTCATTGGTCTTATTACTGTGCCCATTCTTGTAACTATAACGGCGTTGGCACGCCACCTCTGTTTGTCTCTGGATGACCCCGGGCCAGCCCGATCTCGTCAGATCTCAGAAGCTAAGCGGGGTTGGCCCTGGCAAGTGCTTGGATGGGAGGCCACCAAGGACATCTAGGATTGCTATGTGGAGGCAGGCCATGGCCAACCACCTCTGACCGTCTCTTGCCTTGAAAATCCCATGACGGGCTGCCATCAGTCGGTTGTGACTTCACAGCACTTTCCGCTGCCACCATTGGGGATCCTGCTAGACTGAGCCTAGGGCCGCGGTGGCTCAGAGGTTAGGACGCTGAGCTGCAGACCGGAAGGTCTGTAGTTCGGCAGTTCGAGACCCGAGTGCCGCGTGACGGAGTGAGCTCCCGTCTCTGGCCCCGGCTCCTGCCAACCTAGCAGTTCGAAAGCAAGAAACTGCAAGTAGAGAAATAGGGACCGCTCCGGTGGGAAGGTAACAGCGTTCCGTGCGCCGTGGTGCTTAGTCATGCCGGCCACATGACCACGGAAACGTCTTCGGACAGCGCTGGCTCTTCGGCTTTGAAATGGAGATGAGCACCGCAACCCTAGAGTTGGACTCGACTGGCTTTTGAGCAAGGGAACCTTTACCTTTACCTTGGAGGAAACATGGGACTTTTGAGATGAGATGAGCCTTCGAAACATGGGACTGCCACACTGGACAAAAGAAACAAAGTCCCGTTTGAAGCTTATCAGCGCTCCCCCAGTCATTATTTTCCGCTTTCTCAGGCTCTCCTCCAAGACCTGCACAGAGGAAAAGCCCTACCTTGCCCTCGGAGGGCTGCAGTCAAAGGCGGCTATACTCACAATATGGGCCATGGAGGAAACGTGGGACTTTTGAGATGAGATGAGCCTTGGAGGAGACATGGGACTGCCACATTGGACAAAAGAAACAAAGTCCCGTTTGAAGCTTATCGGCGCTCCCCCAGTCGTTAGTTTCCGCTTTCTCAGTCTCTCCTCCAAGACCTGCACAGAGGACAAGCCCTACCTTGCCTCGGAGGGCTGCAGTCCAAGGCGGCTATACTCACAATATGGGCCATGATGCTCAGCTTGTGCAAAGAGGGCTGTCGGTTGAACAGGACGATGTCCCCGTCTATGAGATGCCGCTCGACGATGTCGCCGTACTTCAGCTCTTGGGCCATCTTTTCTCGGTTTCCATACTTCAGAAACCTGCAGCGAGGAGACAACAGATAGCGGGGTGCGGATCTCAGGGGCAACGCTCCCTCTGAGCTGTGGAGCCTTGAGAGCAAAAACTCTACTTTGTGAGCTGCTGGCATTAAAGCTGGGAGCGAGCGATTGGGCTACTCCATAAATTAAGTCTGCTCTGGAGCCCTCCTTCCTGAGCGAAGACAAAAAATGTGTGAGCCGGAGGCAATGTTCCCTCTAAGCTGTGGAGTCCTGGGAGCAAAAATTCTACTTTGTGAGCTACTGGCCTTAAAGTTCTGAGCAAGCCATTGGGCTGCTGCATGACTTAGTTTGCTCTGGGGCCCTACTTCCTGAGCTAAGGCAAAAATCTGTGAGCCAGAGGCTAAAAAACGGTGAGCTAGCTCACACCAACTCAGCTTAGAGGGAACACTGGCCGGAGGCTAAAAAACTGTGAGCTGGCTCACACTCATTCAGCTTAGAGGGAACACTGCTCAGGGGTGGCTTTCTCACTTTTCGTGAGCACCTTGCGTATTTGGAATGGCAGAGGCGATTCTGGGTGCCACCCGAGCATCGTCAGAGATTCTCTGACTGGATGTGGTTTCAGAAAGCAGTCTTGGTGGTCTACGGTAGAAAAACCAGATTTGAGTCCAGTCGGGCCTTTGAGACGAACAAGATACTTGGGGGCTTGAGCTTTCGTGAGCCAAAGTTCCCACTGTGCAGGGGGCTGGACTAGATGACTGCCACAGGAAGTGGTGCCACAGGAAGTGGTGGCGGCTACAAGCATGGACGGCTTCAAAAGGGAATTTGATAAGCATATGGAGCAGAGGTCCATCAGCGGCTATGAGCCACAAGGTATAGATAGGGGCTCTGGGGCAAGTGATGCTCTGTCATCTAGGTGCTTGGGTAGCCAAATTGCTCGCTCACAACTTTAATGCCAGTAGCTCACAAAGTAGAATTTTTGCGCATAAGACTCCACACCTTAGAGGGAACATTGCTTGGGGGGTTTGAGCGTTCGCGAGCCAAAGTTCCCACTGTGCAGGGGGCTGGACTAGATGACACTGGAGGTCCCTTTCCAACGCTATGATTCTACGCCCCGAAAATCTCGTTGGCCTCTCTGGAGCTGCAGACCTTGAAACTAGGCGACTGTATGACATCTTAGAGGAAAGCTTTTGGGAACCATTTTCTACAGGAAATACTTTCCGATGCTCCAGTCCGGCGAAAGGCCCGCAGGGACACATGAAGCGGCCTGATCCTGAATCAGATCTTTGCTCCATCAAGGTCAGTACTTCCTTCCCAGACTGCCAGCAGCTCCACAGGGTCTCAGGCTTCCATCTCCTATGATGACCCGACCCTTTTAACTGGAGACGCCGGGGACTGAACCTGCATGCCAAGCGGGAGCTCTTCCCCTAAGCCTTGCCCTCCACCACCACCCCCCGTACTCAGAGGCAGGCTTCACCCTGCAGGCTTCTCCCACAAAGAGGCGCCGCTTCCGTGGTGCATCGCCCCAATTCATACGGCGCCCCCTTTTAGAAAGCATTAATTATGTTAATTATGATTCTACGCCCCGAAAATCTCGTTGGCCTCTCTGGAGCTGCAGACCTTGAAACTAGACGACTGTGTGACATCTTAGGGGAAAGCTTTTGGGTGCCACTTTCTACAGGGAATACTTTTCGATGCCCCAGTCCGGCTAAAGGCCCGCAGGGACACATGAAGCGGCCTGATCCTGAATCAGATCTTTGCTCCATCAAGGTCAGTATTTCCTTCCCAGACTGCCAGCAGCTCCACAGGGTCTCAGGCTTCCATCTCCTATGATGACCCGACCCTTTTAACTGGAGACGCCGGGGACTGAACCTGCATGCCAAGCGGGAGCTCTTCCCCTAAGCCTTGCCCTCCACCACCACCCCCCGTACTCAGAGGCAGGCTTCACCCTGCAGGCTTCTCCCACAAAGAGGCGCCGCTTCCGTGGTGCATCGCCCCAATTCATACGGCGCCCCCTTTTAGAAAGCATTAATTATGTTAATATGGAGCTGCGGTGGCTCAAGGGGTTAAGACGCTGAACTGCAGGCTGTGGAAGGTGGGTAGTTCAGCAGTTCGAGACCCGGGTGTGCCGCAGGACGGAGTGAGCTCCCGTCTCTCGTTCCAGCTCCTGCCAACCCAGCAGTTCGAAAGCAAGACATTGCAAGTAGATAAATAGGGACCACTTTAGCGTTCCGTGCGCCTTGGCGTTTAGTCATGCCGGCCACATAACCACGGAAACGTCTTCGGACAGCGCTGGCTCTTCGGCTTTGAAACGGAGATGAGCACCACAACCCTAGAGTCGGACTCGACGGGCTTTTGAGCAAGGGGAACCTTTACCTTTACCTTTAATTATGTTAATGAGCTGTTTCTGAGAGAATGGCAGGAGAATGGCTTTTGTCTCACCCCCCCCAAACAGCCACGCAGCTGGGAATACAGATTTTGGAGAGGCTTCTTTGCACTAACCGCACGTTATGCCAGTTGGGGTGGACTGTCTGAAGCTGTGCACATCTCCAGGGCAAACATACTGGGAGAGAACTCAGTTCCAAGCTCCGTATGTCTCCACCCAGGGACACAAAGCTTGTGCCGACAGCACAGCAATGACATTTGGAAGGAGAGGGATTCCCCAACAGCTTTTAAATATTTCAGAATGAGAACCGAAAGGACAGGAAAGGAAAGCCTTATGAGGAAAGGCTGAAAGAGTTGCGTCTGTTTAACCTGGGAAAGAGAAGGCTTAGAGGGGACATGATTGCAGTCTTCAAGTATTTGAAGGGCTGCCGTGTAGAAGATGGAGCGGATCTATTCTCTCTTGCTCCGGATTGCAAGACTAGATCTAATGGGTGGAGATTACAAGGGAGTCGTTACCAGCTAAATATCAGGAGAAACTTCCTAACTGTAAGAGTGGTTGAGCAGTGGAACAGTCTGCCTCGGGAGGTGGTGGAGGCTCCTTCGCTGGACGTTTTCAAGCGGAGGCTGGACGGCCATCTTTTGGGTATGTTGTAGGGCTCTCTTTCGGCCATGCTCCTGCAGAGTGCAGGGGGTTAAACTAGATGACCTGCAAGGTCCCTTCCAACTCTAACATTCTATGATTCTATGATCTCCAAAAACCATAAGAACATAAGAGAAGCCACTGTTGGATCAGTCCAATGGCCCATCCAGTCCAACACACAGTGGCCAAAAATACCAGGGGCCATCAGGAGGTCCAGCAGTGGGCCCCCCACCCCAAGCACCAAGAATATAATGCATCACTTGTCCAAGACTGAGAGTTCCTATCTATACCTTGTGGCTAATAGCCACTGATGGACCTCTGCTCCATATGCTTATCTAATTCCCTCTTGAAGCCGTCCATGCTTGTAGCCGCCACCACCTCCTCCTGTGGCAGTGAATTCCACGTTTTAATCACTCTTTGGGTGAAGAAGTACTTCCTTTTGTCTGTTCTAACCCGACTGCTAGAAGGAGGCCATCACAAATGCCAGACTGTACCTTTTCATCTGGGTGTGCCTCTGTTGAATGAAGTTGGCTCCAGGATGGAGCTCTGGACCATTTCGAACCAGTTTCCTCATCAGTCCAATGTTCGCTTTGTTCACCTAAAATAGGAATACTCCAGTTAGAAGGGGGAAGAAACGAACAGCACTGCCAGTACCATAACTCGCTTCTTGTGCCGGACTGCCTTAAGGCTTTTGATCCTTAGTAAAGGTAAAGGTTTCCCTTGCTTGAAAGCTAGTTGAATCTGACTCTGGGGGTGGTGCTCATCTCTGTTTCCAAGCCAAAGAGCCAGCGCTGTCCGAAGACATTTCCGTGGTCATGTGGCCGGCATGACTAGACGCCGAGGCGCACGGAACGCTGTTGCCTTCCCACCGAAGTGGTACCTATTTATCTACTTGCAATTTCTTGCTTTCAAACCGCTAGGTTGGCAGGAGTTTTGATCCTTAGATGCACGAAAATTGTGTGCCTTATCTTACGCTGAACGGCACAGCGATAGCATGGTAAATGATAAAGAGTTGATTGGAATAATCTTTTCATTTTAAAGGGTCACTTGTTAACTCTTGCTCTTTGCAACACTTTTGATCCCCCAGGTAGCCAATGACGATCAAAAATCATGTTCACAGACAAAAAGGAATTCACCCAGCCTGCTGGCTGCTAAGTTAATTCTCAGCTTGCAGCAGGAAAAGGACTGGGGATGGAAATGAGTATAAGCTAGGGCGAATGTAATACACTAATTTCTGGAGAAATCTAAGGAACTGATCACAGTTCGGGCAAACTCTTATTGACAGGTCATTTTTACAAATAGGAGAATTCTACTGAATACATGTAACATATATAACAAAATGAAAAACTCTGTTAATAAAGATTTCAAAAATAGCATAACAAAACATACAGCAGCAATAATGTATTTCCCTTGTTTCAAGCTGTCTATTATGCAATGTGGAATTCAACAACTGTGTCTTCAAAGGATGTTACCATCCCCAGGAATGACTATTGAGGGAATCTTTGATATTTGTTCACTATCACACAGAGAACATAAAGCTTAAACCAGGAGCTAGCTAGAACTCTAAGCCGGCTGTTGTAGAGTCATAGAATCACAGTTGGAAGGGGTCATACAGACCATCTAGTCCAACCCCCTGCCCAATACAGGACCAGTCTAAAGCATCCCTGACAAATATTCGTCCATGCTCTTCTTGAAAGCTGTCATTGAAGGGGAGCTCACCACGTCTCTATGCAGCTGATTTCACCTTTGAACCACTCTGACCGTGAAAACGTTTTTCCTAATATCCAGCCGATACCTTTCTGCATGTAATTTAAACCCGTTGCTTCGGGTCCTCTCCTCTGCTACCAACTGGGACAGCTCCTTGCCCTCCTCCAAATGACAGCCTTTCAAATATTTAAAGAGAGCAGTCATGTCCCCCCTCAATCTCCTCTTCTCCAAACTAAACATTCCCAAGGCCCTTAGCCTTTCCTTGTGGGGCTCAGTCTCCAGACCCCTGATCATCTTCGTCGCTCTCTTCTGTACCCTCTCGATTTTGCCCACATCCTTTTGAAGTGAGGCCTCCAGAACTGCAGACAGGACTCCAGGTGCGGCCTGACCAAAGCAGTATACAGAGGGGCTAGGACCTTCTGCGATTTCGATGCTGTGGCCCTTTTAATACATCCCAAAACTGAGTTTGCCTTTTTTGCCACCGCATCACACTGACTGCTCATATTTGGTTTACAGTCCACCCTTACCCCAAGATCTCTTTCGCATACACTACTCCCCAGAAACGTATCCCCCATCCAGTATTTGTGCAGAAACGTATCCCCCATCCAGATGTAATACTGTGCTTTTATCTTTGTTGAATCACATCCTGTTTGCAACTGCCCACTTCTCCAAGGTATTCAGGTCTTGTTGAATTTTAACTGTCTTCCTGGGTGTTTGCTACTCCTCACAATTTGGTATCATCAGCAAATGTAATGAGCAGCCCTTCTTACCCCTTCATCCAGATCATTGATAAAAATATTGAAAAGTACCAGGCCACAATCCTGGACACCTCCCTCCAGTCCGATGAAACACCACTGACCACCACTCTTTGGGTGCGGTCCTCTAACCAGCTCCCTATCCACCGAACTGTCCTGTAGTCCAGCCCACCACAGTCTTCCAGTTTGCCCATCAGAATGTCATCGGGAGCCATATCAAAAGCTTTCCTGAAATCCAGGTAAATCACATCAACAGGGTTCCCACGATCCAGTCAGCTATGAGATGTCCCTGACATGCCAAGTCAGAGCAAGACCTGCATCTCTGACATCACCACATGCAGAAAGGTTCCCAGAGAGAGTGCATCACCCAAAAAGGCTCAGTATGTTGATGAGATTGTGCCACACGGGAAGGGACAGGTTTTAATTTCTCCACTTTGATCTTGAAAGTCCTACATGGCTTCGTACTGGGGTCTCTGAAGGACCGCCTTCTCCCCTACGTTCCCCGCCTGGGAATTGAGATCACCAGGGGAGGCCCTCCCGGCTGTCCCATCAAAGCAGCTCGACTGGTGGGTACACGAGACGGGGCCTTTTCAGTGGTAGCCCCCCAATCATGGAACAACCTCCCCAGAGAGATGCACCTGGCCCCCCCTTCACTCTCAGTCCTCAGGAGGCAGCTGAATGTGGTTTTACTTAGGACTGCATGTGATGAAACCGTGGTTTTACATTTCGTGATGTCAAATATTTTCATGTAAACTATTTTCTGTGTTTTATCGACATCGTAAGCCACTCTGAGTTCCAGAAGGAAGGCGGCTAATAAATGTTTGAAATAAATACGTAAGTAAATGACCAACCTTCTCAGGAAATGTTAATATTTTGGCAACGTGAACAGGTACGGCCACTTCGTCAATTCGCAGGTTTGGGTCGGGTGAAATCACCGTTCTGCCGGAGAAATCCACTCGCTTTCCGGACAAGTTTCCTCTGAACCGACCTTTAGAACACACACACACACAAAAAGTTAATAGAAGATAGCCAAATGAAAACTGGCTGACATTCCAAAGAATAGATCAAAGTTTTCCTCAATAACATAATACATAAAATACATAATAATAACAGTAATGATAACAACCACTACCAGAAGAAGCATAATCAGCGAGCATAAGGCTATTCCAAATGACAAGCCATGCGTGGCCTTGAAGCTTAGAATACAAAATTTGCCATAGGCCAGTAATATGGACTGACTGGCTCAGGAGCCTTTGGCACCGTTCCCCAATGTGGCGCCTGCCCCACGTTCCAAGAGGGCAAGGCCACCGCCCAGCAGGGCTTGCACCTTGAAACCAGCCCCCAGTGCAGGGACATGACAACATAAGAATGTAAGAGAAGCCAATATGGGATCAGGCCAACGGCCCATCCAGTCCAACACTCTGGGTCACACAGTGGACACAAATACTAGGTGATATCAGGAGGTCCAGCAGTGGGGCCAGGACACCAGATGCCCTCACACTATTGACCCCCCCAACACCAAAAATACAGAGCATCACTTGCCACCAATGGACCTCTGCTCCATGTGCTTATCTAATTCCCTCTTGAAGCCGTCAATGCTTGTAGCCGCCACCGCCTCCTGTGGCAGTGAATTCCATGTGTTAATCACTCTTTGGGTGAAGGACTTCCTTTTATCTGTTCTAATAACAACAGGTGAGCTGCGAAGCTCCCTGAACTGCGGTCCTTGTGCCACAGACGGAAGCAAATGGGCCGTCCTCTTCAGTCAACTTTGGTGTAGTGTAGAGCCAGTTTGGTGTAGTGGTTAAGAGTGGCAGACGATAATCTGGGAGAACCAGGTTTGATTCCCCACTCCTCCACGCGCAACTGCTGGGTGGCCTTCGGCCAGTCACAGTTCTCTTAGAGCTGTTCTCTCAAGAGCAGTTTTCGAGAGAGCTCTCTCAGCCCCACCGACCTCACAGGGTGTCTGTTGTGGGGAGGGGAAGGGAAAGGAGATTCTAAGCCACTTTGAGACTCAGCCTCTGCACTCTCATCCCAGCATCCACACAGCTGTCAGGAGGAGAGCAAGCCGGCCACAGAGAAGAAAGAGCAGAAACCACCACTACCACGGCAGCCATTACACCCTTTTGTCGTCCATGGCCAGCAGGCCCTCCCCTGGGTGTCTGATAAGCTCATCTCTCGCCCAGCCTGCTGAAGAAGGCAGAGAAGAACGCACTCCCTTCACTCCACATATCCAGGGCTATTTTTGGGCATGTGTGGCCTAACATGCAAAGGTGTTCCTGCTACAAAAAAAGCTCTGGGTTTTGACAACAAGGTAAACAGAATAAGAAGCAAAAGGGGTGTGTGGCTGGATGACCACACTTCTGGTAACATGGGGGTGTGGCCTAATATGCTAATGTGCTGTGCTGTCAAGGGTGTGGGCTAATAGGCTAATGCGTGTCTGCTATTAGGTGTGGCCTATTATGCTAATGAGTTCCTGCTGGGTTTTTTCTACAAAAAAAGCCCTGCACATATCCAAGGTTCAAGCAGTGAGACAATTCTCCATGTGCATAGCTATGTATCAGTCTATCCTATATTCAACATGGCCCCATCTGTGGATACTTAAATTTGGGGACTGGGACCATGAACGGACAAGTCAGGTCTTCCTGCAGGCCCGAGAAAAGCCCTAGAAGCAGCACCTGTAGCTTTAAAAAACGGAGATTCTCTGAGGAGCCATTGTGGGGGTCGCTAGGCAACCACAACAACGTTGCCAGGCTTCTAGTGTCTATCAGTAAAGGGCAAGGAGATGGAGCACGGCCCTTTCCAAGGATGTTTTGACCTCACAGGCCGCTTCCGCACCCCCATCAGGCTGCCCTGTAGGAAGGACTCCTGGCAGAAAACTAACAAGTGAATCAGCATAACTCGACAACAGCCACTGCACTCACTCTCATTGTCGCTTACCTCACAGGATTGTTGTGAGGATACAACAGAGAATGGGGGAGCAATCTAAGTTGCTCCGAGTCCCCATTGTGGAAAAGGGCAGGATATAAATTAACTAAATAAACAGTCACACTGAAGACTAGGAGACCAGCAAAGGTTGGTGGGTAGGAAGGAGAGGGAAGCAGGGAAAGGTGAGGAGATGTGGCCAGATCTGTGGATATTTAAATCTAGAGAGTGGCACTGTGAACAGGAAAGACAGATCTTTCTATGAACCCAAAAATTGCCCTGGGTTTAAAATCTTTTTAAAAAATAATAATAAAAGGGGGGGTTAACCATTAATAACAGAAGCAGCACCTGTAGCTTTAAGAAATGAATGTTCTCAGTGGCTGTTGCTAGGCAACCATACAGTATTGTTAGGCTTTAAGCCTTGATTTCTGTCAGTAAAAGGCAAGGAGAGGGGGCAGGGCCCTTTCCAAGGCTCTTCCGGCCTTTGAGGGAATGCAGTTTGCACAAGGCCTGGCAGTGACCGCTTGCTACCGTGAAACTTGCATGACTTACCCAGGCCCCCCGGCTTGCTCCTGTTCAACAGCAGCCACCCCACGAGAGCCAGTTCAGTGCAGCGATTAGCATTTCACACTAGGATCTGGAAGACCCAGGTTCAAATCACCACTCTGCCATGGACGCTCACTGGATGACCTTGGGCCAGTTACACATTCCCAGACTAACCTACGTCACAGAGCTGTTGTGAGGATAAAATGACATAAGCTGCCTTCTCCACACAGTGTTTGATGATTTGTTCTAAAACTTTTCCAGGTATAGATGTCAAACTGTTACATATTGATGGCACATTGTCCCTGACAAGGCACTTCTATTTGCACTCTTCGGACCTAAACTGGAAGGTACATATTATTTCCAGATATATTTGTGGCCCCAAATAGAAACCTTTTGGTGTGTCATTCAATTCCATATTGGAACACTTCAATTTTGGTCCCATTTTATTTATTGTTAATTGCCTTACATGTGTTACAGGGACCCTCTTGCTTGGTGTGTTTTGTACTGTTTGACCTCTGAAGAAGGCTCATGAGCCGAAACGCGTCAGGTCATATACACTGTCCTTTTTTGTGTATTTGCAACTTTGAACATTTTATGAGGCTTTATTTGGGCCCCTACAAGGTTTTTATATGTCTTTGAAATAAACACTCTTTTGTATACTTACTTATGTTTTTAACTTTTGGCCTTCAATAAGTTTTCTAAACTTCCTTTGGAGGTTTACAGATGTCAAGCTGGCAGGTCGGTAGTTACCCGGCTCCTCCTTTCCCCCCTTCTTGAAGATGAGGACAACATTTTGCCTGCCACCAATCTTCTGGCACCTCACCTGTTCTCCAGGAATTCTCAAAAATAATGGACCGAGGCGCAGAAATTACATCCACGAGTTCTTTTAGTACCCTTGGATGCAGTTCATCTGGCCCCGAGGACTTAGTTTCATCTAAAGAAACCAGGTGTTTATGTACTACCCCGATGCTGGTCCTAGGCTGCAACCCCCTTCCCCCATCAGGTGCTTTTTGCCATGTTGAGCACCCTCACAGGAGAAGACTGAGGGAAAGACTGTCAGTGCCTGGATGAGCAAGCGGGCGGACGCTTGGCCACTGGCCGTGTTCGCTCAATGGCAAGAAGCTAGCAAGCTCCCATGAATGGTTTCGCACAGGGGTCTCCAATGTGGTGCCCGCGAGTGCCATGGCACTTAGAATCACAGAGTTGGAAGGGGACCTCCAGGGTCATCTAGTCCAACACCCTGGTGCCCACCAAGCGTTTCCGGAAAGTGGTCGGGGACAGGTAGGACTTTTGCCCAGCAAGACTTCTGACTGGCTGTGGCAGTTTTTTAAAAAAATGTTGCTTTGGCAGCAGCTGCCGCCACAACTCAAGGATCTTCTCTGAAGTTGTGACTGAAGTTGAGCTGTGGCAGATTTTTAAAAACATTGCTTCGGGAAGCAGCTGCCACCACAGCGTGAAGATCTTCGCTGTGTGACCGTGAAGTGAAGCTGTGGCAATCATTTTGTAGCTGACCCCGCTTCCTGTCGCAGCCGCTTTATGGCTGCGCCCAGCACGGCATGTCAGAATTCCAAACTGCTGAAGCCGAAGCCACGGTCTCATGTGGCCCAGGTTAAGACGTTCGAGACCAGTGGCGCCAGCCGGAAACCTCTGTAGGAGGATAAATAATGCGTGCTCTGTTTTAATCTATGTTGTTTTAAATGGCCGTAATTGTTTATATCTATATTTTACATGTTTTGACATTTTTGATATGTTCGGATATTGTGTTGTGATCCGCCCTGAGCCCGCTTGCGGGGAGGACAGAATATAAGACACACAGCGGCCAAAAATACCAGGTGCCATCAGGAGGTCCAGCAGTGGGGCCGGGACACTAGAAGCCCTCCCACTGTTGCCCTGAATCTGAATAGTAAATAGTGAATCTATTCACTAAATAGTGAATAGTGATAAACAAGGCTTTTTTTGTAGAAAAAGCCCAGCAGGAACTCATTAGCATAATAGGCCACACCCAACAGCAGAAACTCATTAGCCTATTAAGTCACACCCTGACAGCACAGCTCATTGGTGTATCAGGCCACACCCCATGCCTTCCCTTGGCTTGCCTGGGCAAGCCAACCCTTGGAGGGGAGGGGAAGCGGTTTAAACTGCCTTCCCTTGGCTTGCCCGGGCACCCCACAGCTGCAGGGAGCCTGGGCAAGCCGGCCCTTGGACAGGCTGGGGAAGGCATGGGGAGGCATTTAAATGCCTCCCTGATCCTTCTAGGGACCCCCCTGGCCCGCCCGCCTCAGAGTTGCCGGATAAATCAATATACTCCAATATACCATCAATATACTCCAATATAACATCTTTACCTTCACCTCCAGCCTTTTCCCCCGGCCTACCATCGTCGTCCCTAGCCTGTGCCCGCCGCATAAGTGAGCAAACTGAGCTGGTATGAAAGTTATCGGGATCATACGGTCACCTAAGCCATATTAGAAATAATGCTTGCTCTTGTTTTATCTGATAATGTTCCAGTGTTTTAACTGTGTTTTAATTGACTGTTATTTATATTATATGTTTATATAGGTTTTAACTGCATTTTGATGAAATGCTGCGTAAGCCGCCCTGAGCCCGCCTTCGCGGGGAGGGCGGGGTATAAACTGAATCAATCAGCCAATCAATAAAAGCTGGGGGGGGGGCTGGTTTAGCACAAGTGTCCCATTCATAAACTGAGTTCCCTCTAAGCTGAGTTAGTGTGAGCTTGCAGTGGGCCTGCAGTGAGGCTTGCTTTCCCGGCTGCCTACTCCGCGCTGCTTCAGGAGTTTCAGTTCAGATGCAGGACAGCGATCCAAGCAGCCAACCGATAAATGACAGCCCCCAAACAAACCTATTCGAGCAAACAAACAAAAAAACCCAGTCTGCTCCCAACTGTGAAGCTGCTACCGCAGGTGCAAATGTCTTAGGGCTATGCTTGGGGCAGAGGCCATTCTTCCGAGGAACAGCACACGCCTGCACGCCGGAGGTCTCTCCTTCAGTCCCTGGTGTTTTCAGTTTAAAGGAGCTTGGACTGCAGGGCCGGGAAAGATTCCGCCAAGAGGCGCTATGAGGGCGCCAGAGTCGCCGTCTTTTAAAAGCAATTGCGTATGTTCCCGTGTGACCACCAGAGAAGGCAGAGATTTATGCTGAAAGACCCACCCTGCTTCCCCTTCAGTCTCTGGACGAAGCCTCTTGTCCACTTCTTGGGTGCCATGTTGAGAGGGATGCCAGAGAGCTCGCTGTTGATGTAGAGGGCGCACTGGAGCTGCAGGAAGTCCCAGTCCTCCATGATCATCTGGGTTTTGGCTCCCGAAATTCTATGCTGGCAAAAATAATCAGCAAGTTTGACGGATGAGTCAACTAATGCAGATTTGCATCTGAGTCCAAATGCAGAAAATCAAACGGGAATTCCCAGACACTACTTTTACCAACAGAGCAAATCCTAAGCTCTCTGCTACCATTTTAAGCATGTTTCAAAAGTCAGCAATGTTCTTAAGACGTTATAATAGAGTAATTAAGGAGAAGGTAATCCAGCCTGATTATGGCCATACAAACAAACCAAAAAGGGCAGTTCACCTTTCTAAAAACATTTGTTTTTAAATTTCCCAACTACCCATTCAGTGACATAAATCCATAACAGCTAAAGAAAAAAACATCATTTACAAACATAAACTCATTACATATTACATTGTGCATTCCATGTGAAACAAAACCTTCTTGCCACATTTGGTCAGCAATCGGTGCATCTTCTTCCTTTAGAAATGCTGTCAGTTGAATGAGTATATCCTCGTCTACAGAAGTTCTCCTTGTTGTAATTTCCTTCAGCTTCCACACTTTAAAAAGGTAAAGGTTCCCTTGCTCGAAAGCCAGTCGAATCCGACTCTAGGGTTGCGGTGCTCATCTCTGTTTCAAAGCCAAAGAGCCAGCGCTGTCCGAAGACGTTTCTGTGGTCATGTGGCCGGCATGACTAAACACCAAGGTGCACGGAACGCTGTTACCTTCCCACCTAAGTGGTACCTATTTATCTACTTGCAATGTCTTACTTTCGAACTGCTAGGTTGGCAGGAGCTGGAACTAGAGACGGGAGCTCACCCCGTCATGCGGCACACTCGGGTCTCGAACTGCTGAACGACCGACCTTCCACAGCCTGCAGTTCAGCGTCTTAACCACTTGAGCCACCGCAGCTCCATTTCCATTTCCACACTTTAGCCAGTGTCAATCTAGCAGCGGTAACAACATACATAACCACTACCCTATATTTTTTTAGGGATAGCTCTTACATAATTTGATAAAAACAGTGCTTGTATAATTTCAAAATTCTGTAATAATTCCTTTTGAGAGTAGTATCACTGCCATTTCCCGAAGTTTCACCACCCTTTTACACTTCCACCACATGGGGTTCATTACAGTGCCAGCGATGATAACTGAGGCCTGTATATAGAACCACAGAGTTGGAGGGGGCCATAAAGGCCATCTAGTCCAACCCCCCTGCTCCATGCAGGATCAGCCTAAAGCATCCCTTGATAAGTATTCGTCCAGCCACTGTTTGGAGACCACCGTATAGGCTTGTTACTCTAGCAGATGAAAGATGCCAATGATGTAACACACTGATACCATTTTCCATTAAACCTAGATGTACAGAGAACGACTGACCGGTAGGTATAAAGGAGGCCCAAAGTCTGCAGTCCACTTCATATTATAACACCTGCTGCCATTTCTTTACAAAATCTTATGAACACAAATCACACGGAATTGTTAGAGAGGAATTAACCATCAGGGTGGCTCACCTTCTTGATCACGTCGTTGAGGAAAATGATTTCCGTCAGCTTCATGGTCAAGTCGTCCTCATTGGTGCCAGATTTCAAGTCGCTCACCACAGAGGGCCTAATGCACAGCGGGGGGACCAGCAGCCGGGTCAGGATCAGGTCGGAAGGCTTCCCGGATTCTGGATTCATCAGGAGCAGCGGGATGTCTTCGGCCGGTATCCGCTTGAAGAGGTTCAGCACCACCAACGGATTCAAGTTCTCCTACAGAATCAAAAGATCACAGTGGTTTGTTTGTTCACAGGAGGCCAAGAAAGCTCATCTCGGGAGACAGCTGCTAACCTCCAGGTGTGGGGTCTGGAGATCTCCTGCTAATATAATTGATATCCAGACAACAGAGATCCGTTCCTGTCAGACCTCCCAGTCCAGTTACACTCAACGACTCCCTCTTGGCAGTGATAAGTTTATTGAGATGCATGCCAGAATCAAGAAAGTCAATGTGTCAGAACTGAAGACTTTTGGCGGATACAAGCTTAATGTAGGTAATTTGAATAAAAGCACCTTCCTTCCCCCATGCATACGTCACACTCACACCACACCTAACACTGCCGTCCCAACCAAGTGAAAGATATACGTCTTGGTTATCTGCAGCTCAAGCTGGTACAGAAGAACGCTCAAGGGCACCTTCCCCTGGGAAAGGAGGGAAAGGAGGCACGACTTGGATGGAAGTGATGACGTCTAGAAGCAAAAGTCCCATTCTCTCACTCATGGACTCAACCCCCCCTCCCCGCAGGAATTCCCTCCTCCCGATAACTATGGCAACCAAAAGGAAGCAGGGTTTGACAGTTCCTCTGTAGAAAATGGCTGTTTTGGAGGGTGGACTCTGTGGCATTATATCCCCTCCCTTCCTCAAGCCCCGCCCTCCCCAAGCTTGACCCCCCCTCAAATCTAAAGGTATTTCCCCACCCATCTCTCGTACCCCTACTCAACGCCTGTTTCAGGCTGCTCTTCCTTCTGCTCTCCCTGAAGCAAAATTTTATTCCAACACAGCAGGAAAAAATGTTTTTGGAAACAAACGTTTTTAAAATCACGGTGTAAGGAGATCCGGATACGCCCAGGTACTGCAGAATGAACTGACGGGAATGCACAAAGCCGGCTTCTCATAGACTGCGTGCAATTCCGCCTTCTTTAAAACTTGAGAAACATTTCCTACGGGCACTTCCACACACCCCGAGTAATGCACTTATGATCCAATCTCAATGCACTTTTGCCACTGGATTTCAGTGTGGGATTTTTATTTATTTAAAACATTTTTATGCCGTCTTTCCGCTCAATCAGGGCCCACAAGGTAGCAAATATTTTTTAAAAATTGACCAATTAAAATACATTTAAAATGATTAGAATAATTCAGTTATAAGCAGCTAAATGGCAAAATCCACTTGCAAACGATCACGAAAGTGCACTGAGAGTGGATTGGAAGTGCATTATTCGGCCTGTGTGAAACCGCCTTCCCCACCCCCCACATCTCTGCGACCAAGAAAACTTACTGGATACTTTCACCCAGTGCCTGCACTGCTTACCCCTTCCCCAGCGTCACCATGCCAGTCAGCTCAAATCCCTGTTCATACTCCTATTACCATGAAAATACATTTAATTGCTCAACATGCCCTGACACTGACACAATGGTTCTCAAAAGCAGGAGGAGGAGGAGGAGATTGGATTTATACCCCTCCCTTCACTACCTGAAGGAGTCTCAGAGCGGCTGACAAACTCCTTTCCCTTCCCCTCCCCACCACAGACACCCTGTGAGGTAGGTGGGGCCGAGAGAGCTCTTTCGAGAACTGCTCCTGAGAGAACAGCTCCGAAAGAACTTGTGAGTGACCCCGGTCACACCAGCAGCTGCACGTGGAGGAGGAGTGGGGAATCAGACCCGGTTCTCCCAGATTAGAGTCCGCGCTCCTACTCTAGGCAAACTGCTTGAGGGACGTGCAGGCAGCTGCCAAAGGAGTCTCAGAAACAGCTTCCCAATCGACTGGATCGCTTCTGAGCAGCTGCTCCCAACCCAAAAGTCCAAATTCACTCGGTATGGTGACCCATCCAAGGGTCCGGTGACCCATCCAAGGATTTGGGGGGGCACCCTATCTCGTTCAGCATTCCGTTTTCTACGGTGGCCAAACAGACGTTTTGGGGAACCCAACAACCCTCACACAAAGGGTGGAGGCGCCCCCACGATGAGTCCCAAGCGAGTGGCAACCCGACAGACACGGCCTTCGCCTACGGAGGTGAGACCACCCCTCTCCTTCTCCATTCCTCCCTCCAATCCCCCCTCAGATTCTAAGACACTCGCTCTACTAACTATCAGGACACATTTTACTTGATAGACACATATAACGCAGTAAAGAAAAAATGCCAACCAATGTATGACACGGAAGATACTGTTTCCTGGGTCCGACCTTGGTTTCCAAAATACAAAAGGGAGTGACGGGAAAGGGCAGGGGCAGCCACTAGGGAGGGCCGGCCTGCGACCCACTTTCAGAGACTTCGTTTCGGAACAGACATCCTTGCACGTTTTCTTAAACAGTGTCCTTAATGTGCTAGACTTGACCCAATCCCAATTAAGCACTCACAACTCTTTCAGCTACAAGACCAAGATTAGTCACACAGTAGGTCGGCGTAAAGCCCCCTAGGTAAAGGTAAAGGTTCCCTTGCTCGAAAGCCAGTCGAATCCGACTCTAGGGTTGCGGTGCTCATCTCCGTTTCAAAGCCGAAGAGCCAGCGCTGTCCGAAGACGTTTCCGTGGTCATGTGGCCGGCATGACTAAACACCGAGGCGCACGGAACGCTGTTTACCTTCCCACCAAAGTGGTACCTATTTATCTACTTGCAATTTCTTGCTTTCGAACTGCTAGATTGGCAGGAGCTGGAACTAGAGATGGGAGCTCACTCCATCATGCGGCACCCGGGTCTCGAACTGCTGAGCTACTGACCTTCCACAGCCTGCAGTTCAGCGTCTTAACCACTTGAGCCACCGCAGCTCCTATAAAGCCCCCTAGGTCATCTCAATCTAACAGAAATCCCAGTTTCTAAAAGAAGAGAAAAACCGAATCAGTGCAAGATTGTTTTCGGCGTCTTGTTCACCTGGGCTCTTCCCAGCAAGGATTCAATTTCTTTATTATGTTCTGTGGCAGTGTCGAAAGACTGTATGAAGTCAGACACAACAGGATCCACTATCTTCTTGGTGGTCTTGTATTTCTCATGGATTATCTTCAGCAAGCCACATTTCTTTACTGTACCTACAGGATGATAAATTAGCACAAACACCTACTTTATTCTGAAATCTTATTTCGTTCTTTATTAGGCAAGCAGAATGGTAAAAAAGACAGCCAATGCACAGACATAGCGCATGCAACAGCCGCCAACAATGGTATCTTAAACTGTGGGACTATTTTATAATGGATAAAATCACAGATAACTTACAAAACACAACTGTTCAGGTTCGTCAATATAGTTTACTTGATAAATGGCTTCCTTTTATGGAAAAAAATCTGCAGATTTCTGATGTCTTTAATAATTTAAAGAAAAAAGAACAACATATTTCTTTACTTACGTATCACTGATGGGGCTAAATTGCACTATTTTGAATTGCATGGACTTGTTCCTTTCGAGAGTTATATTTTACAATTAAAAGTGTTTTAGTTAATGTGACTTTAGTCAAGGTTAATGTCCCCTTCTGAGGTTTAAATAAGGGGATATAATTTGTAATGCATAATTTTTCTTTTAAATGTTATATGGACGCTGTTGGAAAGCAATTGTATGTTATGAACATTCTGAATTTATCAATAAATTTTTTATTTTTTTTTTAAAATGCAACAGCAGCCAAGAACAAGCAACCAGCTCACGCCATCATAAAGACTAAGAATGGCACCTTCAGATTTGTTTCAGAGTAGCCATGCTGGCAGAACAAGAGCCAGATCTGAGGCGCAACTGGACCTGAATCGAGCGGTCCAAGTTTGTCTGTCCGACCCAAGCCGTTACAAAACATCAACCCAAGAAACAGAAATCTAACAGACCACCCGGACTTTTAACATCAGACACGGAACCGTTTAGAATTCAGGGTGATTGCCCATACGTCAGGAATCCAAGTGACAGAAGCCCTAGCACTAAAACAACCGTGGACTCATTTTCCTTTAGCCAGAAGAAAAGTGTCCTCTTTCTGTGAGACTTCCTTTATGGTCGCTGGTGGAGCTAAAAATGTGATTGCTATAACACAGTTTGAATGTTTACTTATCATTTATAGCTCTCAAGCAAAGAATATTAATTACATAATTAATTACATAACAGAATTATTAATTCTGGCCCATGCACTGCAATCCTCATGACAGTTTCATCATTATCTTCCATTTCATAAATAAGCATAAGAACATAATAACATAAGAGAAGCCAATGTTGGATCAGGCCAATGGCCCATCCAGTCCAACACTCTGTCACAAAGTGGCCAAAAAGACCAGGGGCCATCAGGAGGTCCAGCAGTGGGGCCAGGACCAATCTTCCCTTGAAGCTATGGAGTCTTATGAGCAAAAATTCTACCTTGTGAGCTAGTGACATTAAAGTTGTGAGCCAGTGATTTGGCTACTGCATAACTTAGTTTGCTCTGGAGCCCTCCTTCCTGAGCAAAGACAAACATGTGTGAGTTGGAGGCTAAAAAACTGTGAGCTAGCTCACACTAACTCAGCTTAGAGGGAACACTGGCCAGGACACTAGAAGTCCTCCCCCTGTTGCCCCCTCATATCTCCTGAATATGCTGAGAAGAAAGTAGTCAATTTAGGATGGACTATTTGGTCCAATTGTTTTTCTGTTAATTGAAATAAAACATAGATCTTCCTCCTCATTTGACCTCATTTTTGACATAGAACCTAATATGTACAACAACAGAACCTGCAAAGGGTGGGATTTTGCAGAGGGGAGGACCCTCGGGGAGGTATAAAGCCAGAGAACCCACCCTCAAAGCGGCCATTTGCTCCAGTGGGACTGATCTCTACAATCTGGGTATCAACTGTAAATCTGGGAGATCATCAGACCCCACCTGGAGGTTAGCAACCCAACTGGTAGACTGGATCTGAAGAAGAGAGCCGTGACTCACGAAAGCTCCTCCCCTGCCACAAATTTTGCAAGCCCTCGAGGTGCTCCCGGACTCTTCCTCTTTTCTGTTGCTACAGATGAGGCTACGGTAGCCAGGGCTCTTTTTGTAGAAAAAGCCCAGCAGGAACTCATTAGCATAATAGGCCACACCCAACAGCAGAAACTCATTAGCATATTAGGCCACACCCCTGATAGCACAGCTCATTAGCACATTAGGCCGCACCCCCATGTTACTAGAAGTGTGGTTATCCAGCCACACCCACCTTTTGCTTCTTGTTTACCTTGTTTGTTGTCAAAACCCAGGGCCTTCTTTTTGTAGCAGGAACTCCTTTGCATGTTAGGCCACACACCCCTAATGTAGCCAATCCTGATGAGTTTCTGCTGTTGGGTGTGGCCTATTATGCTAATGAGTTCCTGCTGGGC
Source organism: Gekko japonicus (assembly GCF_001447785.1). NCBI lineage: Eukaryota > Metazoa > Chordata > Lepidosauria > Squamata > Gekkonidae > Gekko > Gekko japonicus. The sequence continues at coordinate 37,797 of NW_015169311.1, forward strand.
GTGGCCAACTCGGGAGCCAGCCGGAACGCCATTCCTGTGCGTCCCTGCCCAAAAATAGCCCTGAGGCTACCCATCTTGATCTATGGGTAGACTGGCACTGCACTGTGTCGTTTGTGGCAATGAGGCACCCAAATTGAATAGTATATCCTACTGCAGTGGGCAAGATACAACACAAGCGACAGAGAAGCTTTGGTCTGCCGTTCTAAATGGTTCTGGACTTGACGCCGACAAGGGCCTCCCGAAACACACACTCACCGTTAAACGACCCGCAGTGAGGGCAGGTGTTCTTTTTCCTGCACTTTTCAGAGACCTTTTTCTTCAAGCCACGTTTCTGGAGGTAAGTCAAGCCAGGTCTCTTCAGGTAATCTAAAAACTGCTTCCGTTCTTCGGGGGTCAGCATGATACGGCAACACGTCTTGCAAATCATCTTCGATGGAAGCAGAAATAATATTTTAATTAATTAATTTTCCGCATTTGCACCCCACCTATCCCGTAAACGAGCTCAGGGTGGGTTATGACATTTCCATAAAGACAATAAAATCTTAAAAACAGGTTATAAGCATATGAAATCAGTAGTAGGTAGGTAGGTAGGTTTATTGTATGAAGCCACTGGCCATCACAAAATTCAGAATACACTGATAAAAATTAAAACCACTATTACAGTCCAGGTTAAAATGGACTACAAATCAATAATAAAAAGAAAGACAATACAGATTTGAACACCTTCAGGTAACCTGCTGAGAGAGCTCTCTCGAGGACTGCTCCTGAGAGAACAGCTCTGAGAGAACTGTCAACCGACCCAAGGTCATCCAGCAGCTGCACGTCGAGGAGTGGGGAATCAAACCTGGTTCTCCCAGATTAGAGTCCACGCACTTACCCACTACACCAAACTGGCTCTCTATTGTTGTCTTCCGCCGGCAGGTGAAGAGATTGGTCTGGCACAACCCTAACTATGATGACTGGCTCTCCTTCCTCGTTCTGGTCTTGTCTGTGGCTTTTATTGAATTCTTTGATTATTTCAAACGTGTTTTTGATGGTTCAAATATTTTAGCAGCAGAAAAGAGCAAGAGTCCAGGAGCGCCTTAAAGATTAACAAAAATTTGTGGCAGGGTAGGACCCTAGGAGCTGCGGTGGCTCAAGTGGTTAAGACGCTGAACTGCAGGCTGTGGAAGGTCAGTAGTTCAGTGGTTCAAGACCCAGGTGCCGCATGACGGAGTGAACTCCCGTCTCTGGTTCCAGCTCCTGCCAACCTAGCAGTTCGAAAGCAAGAAATTGCAAGTAGATAAATAGGTACCACTTCGGTGGGAAGATAACAGCGTTCCGTGCGCCTTGGTGTTTAGTCATGCCGGCCACATGACCACGGAAACGTCTTCGGACAGCGCTGGCTCTTCGGCTTTGAAACGGAGATGAGCACCGCAACCCTAGAGTCGGATTCGACTGGCTTTCGAGCAAGGGAACCTTTACCTTTACTAGGACCCTGATGCTGGGGAAGATTGAAGGTCAAAGAAGACGGGGACGGCAAAGGATGAGATGGTTAGACAGTGTCATAGATGCAACGAACATGAAACTGAGCAAACTTCAGAGGACAGCGGAAGACAGGAGGGCCTGGCGGGATCTCGTCCATGGGGTCGCGAAGAGTCGGACTCGACTGTGCGACTGAACAACAAGGAGCTTTTTGTTTTTGCTTTTTTAAACAATTTTTATTTAGGATATCATCACTCAAAATCAACATTTATAATACATTTTTATCCTACCCTCCTCCCTTCCCTCCCCCCTGCATGGCTTCCCACTGTGCTACAACCTCCTGCAAAATTCTTAAATTCCTTCTTCCTTCCCTTTATCATTATAAGTTCAATAGGTAACTAATCTCTTCATATATAAATTTCTCTATTTCTTATTCCATATTGTTAAACTTTAACACTCAATAATTATTAAAGCAAAATAAGTTGTCTCTTACATTCCAATTCTTCTCTAAATACTCTTTTAAATCTTTCCCATCTGCTAAAAAGTCTTCTGCTTCCATATTGTTAAGTTTTCTTGTCATCTTGTCCATTTCAACCATAAAAAGTAATTTTTTAATCCGATCGCCAATCTTCGGGACTTTATCTTGCTTCCAACTTTGAGCATATGTCATTCTGGCAGTTGTAATCATATACCACATCAGTGTCCTTTTTGCCACATTAACCTCTTCCATTTTTAGTCCCAAAAGTAATATTTCTGGTTCTTTCTTAAATTTACATTTCACAATGTTTTCAATTTCTGCATGAATCTCAACCCAATTTTTTTTTTGCTTTTTCACAAGTCCACAACAACAAGGAGCTTTTGACTCATGGAACAAAGTCCAAGTCCACTGACACCATTAACATCAACCACGTTTTATCCTGGGTATAAGCTGTGGTGTGCACGCACACCGCAGGACGTAGACGAAGACAGCATAGGCTCCCCCTGTTCTTCAGATGACAATGCTATTTGTCCCCCGTTGTGGATTCTAATTTGAAGGGCCAAGTGAACAGAGACAGACTAGAGCAAAGTCAGAGTCCAGCGGCACCTTTAAGACCAACAAAGTTTTATTCAGGGTATGAGCTTTCGTGTGCAAGCACACCACCTCAGATAAACTTCCTCAGTTTCCTCAGTGTGCCATGCACACAAAAGCTCATACCCGGAATAAAACTTTGTTGGTCTCAAAGGTGCCCGCTGGACTCCAACTTTGTTCTACTGCTTCAGAGCAACACGGGTTCCCCCCCAGTGTTCCCTCTAAGCTGAGTTAGTGTGAGCCAGCTCACAGTTTTTTAGCTTCCAGCTCACACATTTTTTTGCCTTCGCTCAGGAAGGAGGGCTCCAGAGAAAAACTGATTTATGCAGCAGCCAGATCGCTCGCTCGCAACTTGAATGCCAGTGGCTCACAAGGTAGACTGTTTGCTCACAAGACTCCACCGCTTAGAGGGAGCATCGGTACCCACCTAGACCGACTAATGTAAGAAAATTCTATTTGGACCTCGAGATCAAAACACACGGCTTTACCTGTAAAATGCTGATCACGGCCTTGAAGTACCCCACGTGGAAACAGGGCAGCTCCAGATCGATGTAACCATAATGCCCCAAACACTCGGCCAGATTCTTTCCGCAGGTTTCGCACGGACGATCCTTCTCGCTCGTGCCCTGGAGAAAGGAGATGTATCAACAGCAATGGCCACAAGCAAAAATGGCTTTAAAATGGAGTTAAGACGGATTCAGGGAGGAAATGTTCCTCACTGGCGACTAGCCATGTTTGAGTAAAGAGCATCTCCCTATTCAGAGGCAGGAAAAATACCAGTGCTAGGAAGCAACATCGGGGGAAGGCCTTGGCCTCAGTGCCCTGTTTGCTGGCCCTCCAACTGGTCGGCCGCTGTGTGAGACAGGATGCTGCGCGAGACAGACAACAGGCCTGATGCAGCAGAGCTCTTCTTGTGTTCTTACACGCTTATTTCTTGTATTTTTGCCCTGCTCACAGCCCCACACCAGAATACACCCACCGCGGTGTGCAGTCTTACCATACGGTGGTCCAGCACGCCGTAGAGCAGAGGGGAGTGGTTGTTGTCTTGGCTGTAAAGGTTCTTGCTGACCACCTGGAGGTGAGCCTGCTGCCGCATCTCTTCCGCCGATTTCATCCCAAAGCAGATGTGGCTTCTACAACAGGAGACATTATCACAGGGGGTCACCTGGAGGGGATTGCCTCGGACTCTTCTGCGGTGCTCAGCGACAACAGCTGGGTTGGCCTCTCCTTCCATCCACTCACTACCCTGTGGGTCCCCAACCTCTCTGAGCCCGGAGGCACATTTGGAACTCTGGCATGGCACATGTATTTATTTGCTCAGTTTTTATTCCACCCTCCCCTGCACACGGGGCTCCGTGGGCACAGCAACAACACAGCTGCCACAAAATGGCTGCTGCAGGAGGCGGGGCCAGCCACAAAATGGCTGCCGCAGCTTCCCTTCACTCACACAGTGCAGATCCTTGTGGTAGGGCATCCAGGTCCCATGGCGGCACAGAAGAACATCAGAGAACATAAGAACATAAGAGATGCCAATGTTGGATCAGGCCAAAGGCCCATCCAGTCCAACACTTTGTATCACACAGTGGTCAGAAATACCAGGGGCCCTCAGGAGGTCCAGCAGTGGGGCCAGGACATTAGAAGCCCTCCCACTGTTGACCCCCCCCCAAGCACCAAGATGACAGAGCATCACTTGTTCCAGAGTCCCTATCTATACCTTGTGGCTAATAGCCACTGATGGACCTCTGCTCCATATGCAAGGAGAAGCCAATGCTGGATCAGGCCAATGACCCATCCAGTCCAACACTCTAGGTCACACAGTGACCAACAATACCAGGGGCCACCAGGAGGTCCAGCAGTGGGGCCAGGACACTAGAAGCCCTCCCACTGTTGCCCCCCCCAAGCACCAAGAAGACAGAGCATCCCTTGCCCCAGACTGAGAGTTCCTATCTATACCTCGTGGCTAAGAGCCACTGGTGGACCTCTGCTCCATATGTTTATCCAGTTCCCTCTTGAAGCCGTCCATGCTTGTAGCCACCGCCACCTCCTGTGGCAGTGAATTCCATGTGTTCATCACTCTTTGGGTGAAGAAGGACTTCCTTTTATCTGTTCTTAAGGGCAGAGATTCCCCTGCTAAAAGGGTCCCAATCCGCCGGTCCGGAAAAGGCCAGCGGGGGGAACCCCGCCCCCAAAGTGCCCGGTTCAGGCCGACGTGCCCGACGCGATGATGTCACCCAGAGGTGACGTCATCACATTGGACACGTCGCCGGCTGACGCTCTAGCAATCAGCCTGAAAACTCTAAGGTACCATAGAGTTTTCCAGGCTGATTGCTAGAGTGTCAGCCGGCGATGCGCCCAACGTGATGATGTTACTTCCGGGTGACATCATCATGGCATGCACTCGCAAATGCCCCAGGCAGGGACCAACGCGCCCCCGCTATTCGAGGTTAGTGACTTGGCAACCCTACCTTGTGCTGTGGTGGTAGCTGCTGCCCCAGTGACGTTTTTAGAAATCTGCAGAACCGATCAGATCTCCAGTGGTCAACCAGAAGCCTACCTGGCCCCAGGCCCACTTCCTAAAAACACTTGGCTGGTGCCAGAAAAGGTGTCAGCAGGTTGGGTTCAACGGTTGGGTTCAACGCAACCGCAGCCTCCCTTTATCCCCTTAACTTTATCCTCTCACTAGATGGGACCACGTCCAACCTGTGCTGAAGGCGCTGCACTGGCTGCCTATAGCGTACCGGATTCGCTTCAAAGTGCTGGTTCTTACCTATAAAGCCCTTGATGGCCAGAGTCCAGAGTACCTAAGGGACCGCCTAAGGGACTGCCTTTCCCCATATGTTCCCCCAAGAGCAATGCTCCCTCTAAGCTGTGCGGTCTTCTGAGCAAAAATTCTACTTTGTGAGCTACTGGCATTAAAGTTGGGAATGAATGAGCCAACTCATTGGCTACTGCATAAATTAGGTTGCTCTGGAGCCATCCTTCCAGAGGCTAAAAAACTGTGAGCTGGCTCACACTAACTCAGCTTAGAGGGAACACTGCCCAAGAGCACTACGGTCGGGGGCGCAGCACCTATTGGTGGTTCCAGGCCCCAAGGACATCAAGTTGGCTGCAAGCAGGGCCAGGGCTTTCTCAGCGGTGGCTCCTGTCTGGTGGAACGAGCTCCCAGAGAAGATCCAGGCCCTGCGGGACCTGGCGCAGTTCCGCAGGGCCTGTAAGACGGAGCTCTTCCGCCAGGCCTTTGCATAGGAGCCGCCGCCGCTATTGTACCACCACCGAGCTGCCATCTTCGACGGTGGATTAGACCTAGAGGTGAGCCGGCCCTGGGAAGACGCCTAGATGACCGAAGAACGTATGCTGTCAGGTTAGGTTGACGAATGGAACCCATCTTGGACTATAAGACGCAACATCAAGAGCACTGCACTTTATTTAATGATTGTTTTTATGTTGTTTTAACTGTTTGTTATGGCATTTGCCTCTGTTGTCGGCCGCCCTGAGCCCATTTGGGGAGGGCGGGATATAAATCCAATAAATAAATAAATAATAAATAAACTGCAGTGGGGAGAGGAGGAGGCAGCGAATGGGAAAGACCGGCACCCTTCTGAAAGCGGTGGCACCGCAGTGAAGTTCAGTGGATGGGGACCAAAATCAAGCCAAGTCAAGGTCCACTCTTGCACACACTCAGAATTCACAGTTCAAATCTCACCCATGCCCATTCCGACGGGGAGATAACACCAGCCTACCTGCAAGCGTTGTTGCAATGTTAGCAAGATTTGTATTGCTTACTTCATTTATACACCACTCTTCTCCCCAATGGGCCCCCAAAGCAGCTTACATCACTCTCCACTTTATCCTCACCGCAACCCTGCAAGGTAGGCTGGGCTGAAGGGTGTGTGACTGGCCCAAGGTCACCCAGCGAGCTTCCATGGTGAAGCAGAGGTTCAAAGCTGGGTCTCCCGGATCTGTGCCCAACACTCTGACCCCTGCATACACCTTGTACGATTACACAAAGCATTAAAACCAGTTTCCTCTCTTATTGTACCCCTTTTTTTCCTCTATGCAACAGAATCAAGATGGCTTCCAGAAGCAAATTTAAACACAAACACCAAACCGTAAATGCTCAAAAGCCAGGTGACTGCCAGTTATTAAGGAGAGGAAGGAGGACAATAATAATACGGTATGTGGATAACAAAACAGGGTGGTTGTAATGGTTTGGGCATTGGACTGTGATCCGGGAGGCCCAGGTCCGAATCCACATTCATTCATTCATTTTTATTACGGTCAGAGACCCATTAAACAGCATGCAGAATCAAAAGCAAAAATCCTTACAGAGAAGAGACATCATAAGGAACACTGAGGAGGTGCTTACGCTTTGTAAATGCAATAAAGAGAAATTTGGCAACATTCCTTGATATTACAGTGGATTTGTCCTCCAATAGATGTTTCAGCAAAAGTTCCTCAGAGTGGATTACTAATTGTCCTTGGTGCCTGAATGACCTTATTATAGGTGTAATTAAAAGGGCTCTTTCTTCTGCATAATAGGAACAATGGAATAATATATGGGAAAGGGTCTCAATTGACTCGGAGGGGCATGAGCAAAATCTCAAATGCCTAGGGATGCGTTGAAATCTTCCAGCAAGAACTGCCGATGGGAAAGTGTCAAATCTAGCTCTGGAAAAAGCCCATCTATGATTTGGGTTGGGAATATTAGCTAAATATAAAGGAGCAGTCATATAAATTTTGGGTTTCAAAGATTTGTAAAGAGGGGCTCTGGTGGACCACTGAGGGTAAGGGGATGCGGCCAATAGAAAAGGAAATAACCCAACGGGAAAAAGGTGGACTTTAAGCCAAAAGCAGAGAGAATGCAACCAGATATTCAATTCGACTGTACTGAGACCAGCTTCTTGTCTCAACATGACATTAGAGGTACCAGGTTCGAATCCCCACTCTGCCACTGAGTGACTGTGGGCCATTCACACCCTCTTAGCCTAACCCTAGATTAGAGTAGAAAAGAGCCAGAGTCCAGGAGCACCTTAAAGACTAGGGGCCGGGTATGAGCTTTCGCGAGTCACTGCTCACTTCTTCAGTGAAAGCTCACGAAAGCTCTCACCCTGCCAATTTTTTTGCAAGCCTTTAAGGTGCTACTGGACTCTTGGCCCTTTTCTACAGACAGAATAACACGGCTACCCGTCTCGGTCAACCTCGCAGGGTTGTTGTGAGGATAAAATGAATGTCACATGAGCCACTCTGCATTCTCATCAGAGACTAAGACAGCATATATATAAAGCAAATAAATACATAAAGTAATGCTACTAGAGGAGCTGCGGTGGCTCAAGTGGTTAAGACGCTGAACTGCAGGCTGTGGAAGGTCAGTAGTTCAGCAGTTCGAGACCCGAGTGTGCCGCATGATGGAGTGAGCTCCCGTCTCTAGTTCCAGCTCCTGCCAACCTAGCCGTTCGAAAGCAAGAAATTGCAAGTAGATAAATAGGGACCACTTCGGTGGGAAGGGAACAGCGTTCCGTGCGCCTTGGTGTTTAGTCACGCCGGCCACATGACCACGGAAACGTCTTCGGACAGCGCTGGCTCTTCGGCTTTGAAACGGAGATGAGCACCGCAACCCTAGAGTCGGATTCGACTGGCTTTCGAGCAAGGGAACCTTTACCTTTACCTTTTTAAGGTGCTACTGGACTCTTGGCCCTTTTCTACAGACAAAATAACACGGCTACTCATTTCGATCTACCTCGCAGGGTTGTTGTGAGGGGGTATCACATGAGCCACTCTGCATTCTCATCTGAGACTAAGACAGCACATATCTATAAAGCAAATAAATACATAAAGTAATGCTACTAGAGGGAGTATCTGCCTTCCCCAGAAAATCCAGAGGGTTTCTTTCTCCCCCTCCACCCCTCCTGTCAATCAACGACCAATCCCCGCCCCGGAGCCCTTCTTCCTGCCAATCACGTCCTAGCCCCGCCCCATTCCTCTCCTCCTGTCAATCACAGAGAAGGCCCGCCCGCCCCCCCCCAAGTCCGGCCGCCCGGGGCC